>NW_026712424.1:0-93776 GCF_030504385.1 Musca domestica
TTTTCGGCGTTTTTAGCTATTATTTGTGATCACTTTTTTAGGCATGAATATTGCATATTTTAAAATGGCCATAACTCCTTAAATTGAGTTTTCGGCGTTTTTAGCTATTATTTGTGACCTTTTTTAGGCATGAATTATTGCATATGTTTTAAAATGGCCTAACTCCTTAAATATTGAGTTTTCGGCGTTTTTAGCTATTATTTGTGATCACTTTTTAGGCATGAATTATTGCATATTTTAAAATGGCCATAACTCCTTAAAATTGAGTTTTCGGCGTTTTTAGCTATTATTTGTGATCACTTTTTAGGCATGAATTATTGCATATTTTAAAATGGCCATAACTCCTTAAATATGAGTTTTCGGCGTTTTTAGCTATTATTTGTGATCACTTTTTAGGCATGAATTATTGCATATTTAAAATGGCCATAACTCCTTAAATATTGAAGTTTTCGGCGTTTAGCTATTATTGTGATCACTTTTTAGGCATGAATTATTGCATATTTTAAATGGCCATAACTCCTTAAATATGAGTTTTCGGCGTTTTTAGCTATTATTTGTGATCACTTTTTGGTATGAATATTGCATATTTTAAAATGGCCATAACTCCTTAAATATGAGTTTTCGGCGTTTTTAGCTATTATTTGTGATCACTTTTTAGGCATGAATTATTGCATATTTTAAAATGGCCATAACTCCTTAAATATGAGTTTTCGGCGTTTTTAGCTATATTGTGATCACTTTTTTAGGCATGAATTATTGCATATTTTAAAATGGCCATAACTCCTTAAATATTGAGTTTTCGGCGTTTTTAGCTATTATTTGTGATCATTTTTAGGCATGAATTATTGCATATTTTAAATGGCCATAACTCCTTAAATATTGAGTTTTCGGCGTTTTTAGTATTATTTGTGATCACTTTTTAGGCATGAATTATTGCATATTTAAAATGGCCATAACTCCTTAAATATTGAGTTTTCGGCGTTTTTAGCTATTATTTGTGTCATTTTTTAGGCATGAATTAGCATATTTTAAAATGGCCATAATCCTTAAATATTGGTTTCGGCGTTTTTAGCTATTATTTGTGATCACTTTTTTAGGCATGAATTATTGCATATTTTAAAATGGCCATACTCCTTAAATATTGAGTTTTCCGGCGTTTTTAGCTATTATTGTGATCACTTTTTAGGCATGAATTAGTTGCAATTATTTTAAAATGGCCATAACTCCTTAAATATTGAGTTTTCGGCGTTTTTAGCTATTATTTGTGATCACTTTTTTATGTATGAATTATTGCTTATTTTAAAAATGGCCATAACTCCTTAAATATGAGTTTTCGGCGTTTTTAGCTATTATTTGTGATCACTTTTTGATGTATGAATTATTGCTTATTTTAAAATGGCCATAACTCCTTAAATATTGAGTTTTCGGCGTTTTTAGCTATTATTTGTGATCACTCTTTAGTGCTATGAATTATTGCTATTTAAAATGGCCATAACTCCTTAATATTGAGTTTTCGGCGTTTTTAGCTATATTTGTGATCACTTTTTTAGGCATGAATTATGCATATTTTAAAATGGCCATAACTCTTAAATATTGAGTTTTCGGCGTTTTTAGCTATTATTTGTGATCACTTTTTAGGCATGAATTATTGCATATTTTAAAATGGCCATAACTCCTTAAATATTGAGTTTTCGGCGTTTTTAGCTATATTGTGATCACTTTTTTAGGCATGAATTATGCATATTTTAAAATGGCCATAACTCCTTAATATGAGTTTTCGGCGTTTTAGCTATATTTGTGATCACTTTTTAGGCATGAATTATTGCATATTTTAAAATGGCCATAACTCCTTAAATATTGAGTTTTCGGCGTTTTTAGCTATTATTTGTGATCACTTTTTTAGTATGAATTATTGCTATTTTTAAAATGGCCATAACTCCTTAAATATTGAGTTTTCGGCGCGTTTTAGCTATTATTGTGATCACTTTTTTGGCATGAATTATTGCATATTTTAAATGGCCATAACTCCTTAAATATTGAGTTTTCGGCGTTTTTCGCTATTATTTGTGATCACTTTTTTGGCATGAATTATTGCATATTTTTAAAACTGGCCATAAACTCCTTAAATATGAGTTTTCGGCGTTTTTCGCTATTATTTGTGATCACTTTTTAGGCATGAATTATTGCATATTTTTAAAATGGCCATAACTCCTTAAATATGACGTTTTCGACGTTATTAGCTATTATTTGTGATCACTTTTTTAGGCATGAATTATTGCATATTTTAAAATGGCCATAACTCCTAAATATTGAGTTTTCGGCGTTTTTAGCTATTATTTGTGATCACTTTTTTAGGCATGGAATTATTGCATATTTTAAAATGGCCATAACTCCTTCAATATTGAGTTTTCGGGTTTTTTAGCTATTATTTGTGATCACTTTTTAGGCATGAATTATTGCATATTTTAAAATGGCCATAACTCCTCTAAATATTGAGTTTTTTGCGTTTTTAGCTATTATTTGTGATCACCTTTTTAGACATGAATTATTGCATATTTTAAAATGGCCATAACTCCTTAAATATTGAGTTTTCGGCGTTTTTAGCTATTATTTGTGATCACTTTTTAGGCATGAATTATTGCATATTTAAAATGGCCATAACTCCTTAAATATTGATTTTTCGGCGTTTTTACCTATTATTTGTGATCACTTTTTTAGGCATGAATTTTTGCATATTTTAAAATGGCCATAACTCCTTAAATATAGAGTTTTCGGCGTTTTTAGCTATTATTGTGATCACTTTTTGTGTATGAATTATTGCTATTTTAAAATGGCCATACTCCATAAATATAGAGTTTTCGGCGTTTTTTAGCTATTATTGTGATCACTTTTTTAGGCATGAATTATTGCATATTTTAAAATGGCATAACTCCTTAAATATTGAGTTTTCGGCGTTTTTAGCTATTATTTGTGATCACTTTTTTAGGCATGAATTATTGCATATTTAAAATGGCCATAACTCCTTAAATATTGAGTTTTCGGCGTTTTTAGCTACTATTTGTGATCACTTTTTATGTATGAATTATTGCATATTTTAAAATGGCCATAACTCCTTAAATATAGAGTTTTCGGCGTTTTTAGCTATTATTTGTGATCACTTTTTGTGTATGAATTATTGCTTATTTTTAAAATAGCCATAACTCCTTAAATATTGAGTTTCCGGCGTTTTTAGCTTTATTTGTGATCACATTTTTTAGGCATGAATTATTGCATATTTTAAAATGGCCATAACTCCTTAAATATTGAGTTTTCGGCGGTTTTTAGCTATTATTTGTGATCACTTTTTTAGGCATGAATTATTGCATATTTTAAAATGGCCATAACTCCTAAATATTGAGTTTTCGGCGTTTTTAGCTATTATTTGTGATCACTTTTTTAGGCATGAATTATTGCATATTTAAAATGGCCATAACTCCTTAAATATTGAGTTTTCGGCGTTTTTAGCTATTATTTGTGATCACTTTTTTATGTATGAATTATTGCATATTTTAAAATGGCCATAACTCCTTAAATATTGAGTTTTCGGCGTTTTTAGCTACTATTTGTGATCACTTTTTATGTATGAATTATTGCATATTTTAAAATGGCCATAACTCCTTAAATATTGAGTTTTCGGCGTTTTTACCTATTATTTGTGATCACTTTTTTAGGCATGAATTATTGCATATTTTAAAATGGCATAACTCCTTAAATATTGAGTTTTCGGCGTTTTTAGCTATTATTTGTGATCACTTTTTATGTATGGAATTATTGCTTATTTTAAAATGGCCATAACTCCTTAAATATTGAGTTTTCGGCGTTTTTAGCTATTATTTGTGATCACTTCTTTGTGTATGAATTATTGCTTATTTTAAAATGGCCATAACTCCTTAAATATTGAGTTTTCGGCGTTTTAGCTATTATTTGTGATCACTTTTTTAGGCATGAATTATTGCATATTTTAAAATGGCCATAACTCCTTAAATATTGAGTTTTCGTAGTTTTTAGCTATTATTTGTGATCACTTTTTAGGCATGAATTATTGCATATTTTAAAATGGCCATAACTCCTTAAATATTGAGTTTTCGGCGTTTTTAGCTATTATTTGTGATCGCTTTTTTAGGCATGAATTATTGCATATTTTAAAATGGCCATAACTCCTTAAATATTGAGTTTTCGGCGTTTTTTAGCTATTATTTGTGATCACTTTTTTAGGCATGAATTATTGCATATTTTAAAATGGCCATAACTACTTAATATTGAGTTTTCGGCGTTTTTAGCTATTATTTGTGATCACTTTTTTATGTATGAATTATTGCTTATTTTAAAATGGCCATAACTCCTTAAATATTGAGTTTTCGGCGTTTTTAGCTATTATTTGTGATCACTTTTTTGTGTATGAATTATTGCTATTTTAAATGGCCATAACTCCTTAAATATTGAGTTTTCGGCGTTTTTAGCTATAATTTGTGATCACTTTTTAGGCATGAATTATTGCATATTTTAAAATGGCCATAACTCCTTAAATATTGAGTTTTTCGGCGTTTTTAGCTATTATTGTGATCACTTTTTTAGGCATGAATTATTGCATATTTTAAAATGGCCATAACTCCTTAAATATTGAGTTTTCGGCGTTTTTAGCTATTATTTGTGATCACTTTTTAGGCATGAATTATTGCATATTTTAAATGGCCATAACTCCTTAAATATTGAGTTTTCGGCGTTTTTAGCTATTATTTGTGATCGCTTTTTTAGGCATGAATTATTGCATATTTAAATGGCCATAACTCCTTAAATATTGAGTTTTCGGCGTTTTTAGCTATTATTTGTGATCACTTTTTAGGCATGAATTATTGCATATTTTAAAATGGCCATAACTCCTTAAATATTGAGTTTCGGCGTTTTTAGCTATTATTTGTGATCACTTTTTAGGCATGAATTATTGCATATTTTAAAATGGCCATAACTCCTTAAATATGAGTTTTCGGCGTTTTTAGCTATTATTGTGATCACTTTTTTAGGCATGAATTATTGCATATTTTAAAATGGCCATAACTCCTTAAATATTGAGTTTTCGGCGTTTTTAGCTATTATTTGTGATCGCTTTTTTAGGCATGAATTATTGCATATTTTAAAATGGCCATAACTCCTTAAATATTGAGTTTTCGGCGTTTTAGCTATTATTTGTGATCACTTTTTTAGGCATGAATTATTGCATATTTTAAAATGGCCATAACTCCTTAAATATTGAGTTTTCGGCGTTTTTAGCTATTATTTGTGATCACTTTTTTATGTATGAATTATTGCTTATTTTAAAATGGCCATAACTCCTTAAATATTGAGTTTTCGGCGTTTTTAGCTATTATTTGTGATCACTTTTTTGTGTATGAATTATTGCTTATTTAAAATGGCCATAACTCCTTAAATATTGAGTTTTCGGCGTTTTTAGCTATTATTTGTGATCACTTTTTTAGGCATGAATTATTGCATATTTTAAAATGGCCATAACTCCTTAAATATTGAGTTTCGGCGTTTTTTAGCTATTATTTGTGATCACTTTTTTAGGCATGAATTATTGCATATTTTAAAATGGCCATAACTCCTTAAATATTGAGTTTTCGGCGTTTTTAGCTATTATTTGTGATCACTTTTTATGTATGAATTATTGCATATTTTAAAATGGCCATAACTCCTTAAATATTGAGTTTTCGGCGTTTTTAGCTATTATTTGTGATCACTTTTTTAGGCATAAATTATTGCATATTTTAAAATGGCCATAACTCCTTAAATATGAGTTTTCGGCGTTTTTAGCTATTATTTGTGATCACTTTTTTATGTATGAATTATTGCTTATTTTAAAATGGCCATAACTCCTTAAATATTGAGTTTTCGGCGTTTTTAGCTATTATTTGTGATCACTTTTTTATGTATGAATTATTGCTTATTTTAAAATGGCCATAACTCCTTAAATATTGCGTTTTCGGCGTTTTTTAGCTATTATTTGTGATCACTTTTTTAGGCATGAATTATTGCTTATTTTAAAATGGCCATAACTCCTTAAATATTGAGTTTTTGGCGTTTTTAGCTATTATTTGTGATCACTTTTTTAGGCATGAATTATTGCATATTTTTAAAATGGCCATAACTCCTTAAATATTGAGTTTTCGGCGTTTTTTAGCTATTATTTGTGATCACCTTTTTAGGCATGAATTATTGCATATTTTAAAATGGCCATAACTCCTTAAATATTAAGTTTTCGGCGTTTTAGCTATTATTTGTGATCACTTTTTTAGGCATGAATTATTGCTTATTTTAAAATGGCCATAACTCCTTAAATATTGAGTTTTCGGCGTTTTTAGCTATTATTTGTGATCAATTTTTAGACATGAATTATTGCATATTTTAAAATGGCCATAACTCCTTAAATATTGAGTTTTCGGCGTTTTTAGCTATTATTTGTGATCACTTTTTAGGCATGAATTATTGCATATTTTAAAATGGCCATAACTCCTTAAATATTGAGTTTTCGGCGTTTTTACCTATTATTTGTGATCACTTTTTTAGGCATGAATTATTGCTTATTTTAAAATGGCCATAACTCCTTAAATATAGAGTTTTCGGCGTTTTTAGCTATTATTTGTGATCACTTTTTTAGGCATGAATTTTTGCATATTTTAAAATGGCCATAACTCCTTAAATATAGAGTTTTCGACGTTTTTAGCTATTATTTGTGATCACTTTTTTGTGTATGAATTATTTCATATTTTAAAATGGCCATAACTCCTTAAATATTGAGTTTTCGGCGTTTTTAGCTATTATTTGTGATCACTTTTTTAGGCATGAATTATTGCATATTTTAAAATGGCCATAACTCCTTAAATATTGAGTTTTCGGCGTTTTTAGCTATTATTTGTGATCACTTTTTTAGGCATGAATTATTGCATATTTTAAAATGGCCATAACTCCTTAAATATTGAGTTTTCGGCGTTTTTAGCTATTATTTGTGATCACTTTTTTTATGTATGAATTATTGCTTATTTTAAAATGGCCATAACTCCTTAAATATTGAGTTTTCGGCGTTTTTAGCTATTATTTGTGATCACTTTTTTATGTATGAATTATTGCTTATTTTAAAATGGCCATAACTCCTTAAATATTGAGTTTTCGGCGTTTTTAGCTATTATTTGTGATCACTTTTTTAGGCATGAATTATTGCATATTTTAAAATGGCCATAACTCCTTAAATATTGAGTTTTCGGCGTTTTTAGCTATTATTTGTGATCACTTTTTTATGCATAATTTATTGCATATTTTAAAATGGCCATAACTCCTTAAATATTGAGTTTTCGGCGTTTTTAGCTATTATTTGTGATCACTTTTTATGTATGAATTATTGCTTATTTTAAAATGGCCATAACTCCTTAAATATTGAGTTTTCGGCGTTTTTAGCTATTATTTGTGATCACTTTTTTGTGTATGAATTATTGCTTATTTTAAAATGGCCATAACTCCTTAAATATTGAGTTTTCGGCGTTTTTAGCTATTATTTGTGATCACTTTTTTAGGCATGAATTATTGCATATTTTAAAATGGCCATAACTCCTTAAATATTGAGTTTTCGGAGTTTTTAGCTATTATTTGTGATCACTTTTTTAGGCATGAATTATTGCATATTTTAAAATGGCCATAACTCCTTAAATATTGAGTTTTCGGCGTTTTTAGCTATTATTTGTGATCACTTTTTTAGGCATGAATTATTGCATATTTTAAAATGGCCATAACTCCTTAAATATTGAGTTTTCGGCGTTTTTTAGCTATTATTTGTGATCACTTTTTTAGGCATAAATTATTGCATATTTTAAAATGGCCATAACTCCTTAAATATTGAGTTTTCGGCGTTTTTAGCTATTATTTGTGATCACTTTTTTATGTATGAATTATTGCTTATTTTAAAATGGCCATAACTCCTTAAATATTGAGTTTTCGGCGTTTTTAGCTATTATTTGTGATCACTTTTTTTATGTATGAATTATTGCTTATTTTAAAATGGCCATAACTCCTTAAATATTGAGTTTTCTGCGTTTTTAGCTATTATTTGTGATCACTTTTTTAGGCATGAATTATTGCTTATTTTAAAATGGCCATAACTCCTTAAATATTGAGTTTTTGGCGTTTTTAGCTATTATTTGTGATCACTTTTTTAGGCATGAATTATTGCATATTTTAAAATGGCCATAACTCCTTAAATATTGAGTTTTCGGCGTTTTTAGCTATTATTTGTGATCACCTTTTTAGGCATGAATTATTGCATATTTTAAAATGACCATAACTCCTTAAATATTAAGTTTTCGGCGTTTTTAGCTATTATTTGTGATCACTTTTTTATGTATGAATTATTGCTTATTTTAAAATGGCCATAACTCCTTAAATATAGAGTTTTCGGCGTTTTTAGCTATTATTTGTGATCACTTTTTTTAGGCATGAATTTTTGCATATTTTAAAATGGCCATAACTCCTTAAATATTGAGTTTTCGGCGTTTTTAGCTATTATTTGTGATCACTTTTTTATGTATGAATTATTGCTTATTTTAAAATGGCCATAACTCCTTAAATATTGAGTTTTCGGCGTTTTTAGCTATTATTTGTGATCACTTTTTTGTGTATGAATTATTGCTTATTTTAAAATGGCCATAACTCCTTAAATATTGTGTTTTCGGCGTTTTTAGCTATTATTTGTGATCACTTTTTTAGGCATGAATTATTGCATATTTTAAAATGGCCATAATTCCTTAAATATAGAGTTTTCGGCGTTTTTAGCTATCATTTGTGATCTCTTTTTTAGGCATGAATTATTTCATATTTTAAAATGGCCATAACTCCTTAAATATTGAGTTTTCGGCGTTTTTAGCTATTATTTGTGATCACTTTTTTATGTATGAATTATTGCTTATTTTAAAATGGCCATAACTCCTTAAATATTGAGTTTTCGGCGTTTTTAGCTATCATTTGTGATCACTTTTTTAGGCATGAATTATTCCATATTTTAAAATGGACATAACTCCTTAAATATAGAGTTTTCGGCGTTTTTAGCTATTATTTGTGATCACTTTTTTAGGCATGAATTATAATGCATATTTTAAAATGGCCATAACTCCATAAATATTGAGTTTTCGGCGTTTTTAGCTATTATTTGTGATTACTTTTTTAAGCATGAATTATCGCATATTTTAAAATGGCCATAACTCCTTAAATATTGAGTTTTCTGCGTTTTTAGCTATTATTTGTGATCACTTTTTTAGGCATGAACTATTCCATATTTTAAAATGGCCATAACTCCTTAAATTTTGGGTTTTCGGCGTTTTTAGCTATTATTTGTGATCACTTTTTTAGGCATGAATTATTACATATTTTAAAATGGACATAACTCCTTAAATATTGAGTTTTCGGCTTTTTTTAGCTATTATTTGTGATCACTTTTTTTTAAGTATTGAGTTTTCGGTGTTTTTAGCTATTATTTGTGATCACTTTTTTAAGCATAAAATAATGCATATTTTAAAATGGCCATAACTCGTTAAATATTGAGTTTTCGGCGTTTTTAGCTATTATTTTGATCACTTTTTTAGGTATGAATTATAATGCATATTTTAAAATGGCCATAACTCCTTAAATATTGAGTTTTCGGCGTTTTTAGCTATTATTTGTGATCACTTTTTTAGGCATGAATTATTCCATATTTTAAAATGGCCATAACTCCTTAAATATTGAGTTTTCGGCTTTTTTTAGCTATTATTTGTGATCACTTTTTTTTAAGTATTGAGTTTTCGGTGTTTTTAGCTATTATTTGTGATCACTTTTTTAAGCATAAAATAATGCATATTTTAAAATGGCCATAACTCGTTAAATATTGAGTTTTCGGCGTTTTTAGCTATTATTTTGATCACTTTTTTAGGTATGAATTATAATGCATATTTTAAAATGGCCATAACTCCTTAAATATTGAGTTTTCGGCGTTTTTAGCTATTATTTGTGATCACTTTTTTAGGCATGAATTATTCCATATTTTAAAATGGCCATAACTCCTTAAATATTGAGTTTTCGGCTTTTTTTAGCTATTATTTGTGATCACTTTTTTTTAAGTATTGAGTTTTCGGTGTTTTTAGCTATTATTTGTGATCACTTTTTTAAGCATAAAATAATGCATATTTTAAAATGGCCATAACTCGTTAAATATTGAGTTTTCGGCGTTTTTAGCTATTATTTTGATCACTTTTTTAGGTATGAATTATAATGCATATTTTAAAATGGCCATAACTCCTTAAATATTGAGTTTTCGGCGTTTTTAGCTATTATTTGTGATCACTTTTTTAGGCATGAATTATTCCATATTTTAAAATGGCCATAACTCCTTAAATATTGAGTTTTCGGCGTTTTTAGCTATTATTTGTGATCACTTTTTTTTAAGTATTGAGTTTTCGGTGTTTTTAGCTATTATTTGTGATCACTTTTTTAAGCATAAAATAATGCATATTTTAAAATGGCCATAACTCGTTAAATATTGAGTTTTCGGTGTTTTTAGCTATTATTTTGATCACTTTTTTAGGTATGAATTATAATGCATATTTTAAAATGGCCATAACTCCTTAAATATTGAGTTTTCGGCGTTTTTAGCTATTATTTGTGATTACTTTTTTAAGCATGAATTATCGCATATTTTAAAATGGCCATAACTCCTTAAATATTGAGTTTTCGGTTTTTTTGAGGCATGAATTATTGCATATTTTAAAATGGCCATAACTCCTTAATTATTGAGTTTTCGGCGCTTTCAGCTATTATTTGTGATCCTTTTTTAGCCATGAATTATTGAATATTTTTAAATTAAGTTTTTAGCTTTTTAAAGTAGTTTTTGGCGTTTTTTAATTATTTGTTTTTCAAAGTAATTTTCGCTAAACTAATAACCATTAAAATTCGTTTAAGGATTACCAACTTCCGGTGTAAAGGCATCCGACTGTATGGGTAAACATCTTAGACCTTTCAAAGAACATGGCCTGAACATCCAACACCGACACTTCAGACCTTTTGCTTTGGATAATTTCGATGCCGAACCCACGTCTGCCCAGATGTTAAATTCGGAGGGCAGTCTTATAATACGAATTAACTATGAGGATGGGAATCAACCGACTGTTTATGATGGACCTTTGGCGGAACACGGGAATTATACTCTTGAGCAAATTTTCTGGTTTTGGTTCGAAAAAAGCGATCCCAAATACGATTTAGGAGACATCAAATTTCCAGCCGAATTGCATTTGCTGTTGTACAACACAAACTACGAAGATATTCGAGAATCGAATGGTGTCCAGAACTATGCTCTGATGGTATTGACGTTTCCCTTTAAGGTGATAATTTGAAATATTTATTTTTAAATTAAATTACATTTCCCTGTCAAATTTCCCCAATTCAGGTTGTCTCAGAAACGGATCTAAAATTTTTTGACCACATCGCCCAACATTTGCCGCTGGTAAGAAGTTCATTCCGATATGTTTATCTTCCGACGGACACAATTCCACTGTTGGCAGAAGTTTTAAATAAAAACCTCAGCCAGTTCTACTCCTATCACGGTTCAACCTGTTATTCCATGAATACCAAAGATGTTGTGTGGTTCGACTTTATCTCCCCCATTGAGGTGGGAGTTGATTTTGTAAGTTTTGTTAAATTCGAAATTGCAAATCACATAAGTTTTCTATCATTTCTCTACAGGTCCAACAAGTTGAATATCTAGAGCACAAGGGTGGCACGCCTTTAATAAAGAAACTTGTAACTCAAAGACCACCACAAGGAATTGTTTATAAATCATTCGGATCCAGAGGCGTTTCACAAAGTAGAATTTGTGTACGAACACTGATTTTAAACATTGCAATTTTAGTTAAGATGTGGGTCTACATGTAAAATTTTGAAAATAAACCCCGAGATTTGGGAATGCCCCAGTTCCACATACAAACACTTACAATTCTATAAATTTATCCTAATTAGAGACATTCTTTACCGGAATTGTTCCAAATTTAGTATTTGAAGTTCGTAATGGATACTACATCCTAAGGCAGAAAATGAGCCGTGTTAGTCCACGTTTGCATATAGCCCCCATATAACGGTACCCCCCGATATTCGATATTCAGATAAATTTAGCGACATTTTTTACCGGAATTGTTTCAAATTTGGAATTAGAAGTTCATAATGGATACTACAGCCTATGACAAAAAATAGTCTGTGCAGGTCCACGTCTTCGTATAGCCCCCATATAACGGTACCCCCGATATTCGATATTTTATCGGAATTTTTTCAAATTTTTTATTTGAAGTTCGTAATGGATACTGGAATTACGGCCTATGCCAGAAAATTGTCTGTACGGGTCCACGTTTTATAACCCCCATGGTATCTTCCAATATTCGGTATTTTTATGATATTAGCTACATTATGAGCAGATTCTCTTTCAAATTTCGCATTTGAATATTGTAAAAGCTTGTGACAAAAGTTGCCTATACAGGTCCACGTCATCGTATAGACCCTAATATACGGCTACATTCGGTATTTTTAAGATTGTAACAGAATTTTTAACGAATTTTATTTTTATGAAAATGGTGGAGGGTATTCAAAGCTCAGCCCGGCCGAACTTACAACTTTTTTACTTGTTTTTTCTTTTTAATTTTATTGAATGAAATCAAAAAATGTCAAAAATAGCATCAAATTTTAGAATAAGTTTAGATTTGTTCGAATTGGTCACCTTTGGCACGAATAATGGCCTTCAAACGGATAATGAAAGCGTCACACGCTGCCCGAATGTTGCTCTGCGGTATTTTGGCCCTTTCCCGACAAAACGCTTGCTTGAGGTGATCGACACTGTGGTATTTTTTAGTGTCAACCTTGCTTTCCAAAATACTCCAGACACAATGGTCCATCGGACTTGTATCCAGAGATTTTGGTGGCAATTGTGCGCTGGAAATGAAGTGAGGAATCTCATTTTGTAACCATTCTTGGGTAACACGTGCTGAGTCCTGTTGGAATGTCCAAGGTCTGCGGCCAAAATATTTGCGTGTCCAAGGCTTTATACCACCTCCAGAATATTTTCGCTATAATATCGGCATTTATTCTGATGCCATGGTCGATTAGTGCGAGCGGAGAGCGACAATCGGCTGTTATGGCGGCCCACACCATCACCATGGCTGGCGCTTGAGTTCTGGTAGCCAACCGAAAGTGCACATTTTCAGCTGACCTCTTTGGCAAGTAAACACGATCATTTTGTTTGTTTACAAACTGCTGCTAGAATTCAATCATACACCCTGTGTTTATAATTATCATTTAAAGTTCAAAGGACTAAATATGCAGAAGCATTTGTATCTTTTAAATTCGGACTTGTATTGTCCATTTGGTGCAAAATTAATTTGAAATCTGAGCTGTATTTGATATATTTCCCTGAATATCGTAGTTAAGGAGTGCATATAATGGATATGGGAAACAAATACAAAAAATCGGATGAACAATATATATGGGAGCTATAGCTATATCTGAACCGATCTTCACCAAATTTGGCATACTACCTTCCAGACTCAATTAGGACGCATGGTGCACAATAAAAGGAAAATCGGACGAAGTTATATATGGAAGCTATATCCACATCTGAACCGATCTCGATAACATTTAGTAAAGGTATTTCAGAGCTGCATTTGATATATTTCCCCAAATATTGCTGTTACAGAGTGCATATTACAGTTGCGGAGGACAAAAATAACAAATCGGATGAACAATATATATGGGAGCTATAGCTATATCTGAACCGAATTCGATCAAATTTGGCATACTTATTTTAAGGTCTAATTTGATTGTATGTGCAAAATTCCATACTATTCGGGCTGATATTACATTTTTGGTGCACAATAAAAGGCAAATCGGACAAGGATATATATGGAAGTTATATCTAAATGTTTACCAATTATCTCCAATTTCAATAGGGTTCGTCCTTGGGCCAAACAAATGTTGTTTGGAAAATTTCATCTCAATCGGATAATAAATGCGGCCTGCATTTTGTTCACAAGAATATATGGACAGACGGACTGCCATGCATAAATCAGCTCAGAAAGTGATTCTGTGGAGATCCTTAAAAGTAACTATGGGTCTATCTCGCTTCCTTCTCCATGTTACAAACAAATGCACAAAGACATAATACCCTTACAACTCTGTGATGTAGGGTATAAAAAATGATTTTAAAATTATGAACATAACTCAGGGTTTTAGCAGTTTATATAAACCTGTTCCAACTCGTAATTGAACAAGAGATATTTGAAAACAAGTAAGCAAAGGCTACAGTCGAGCGGGGCCGACCGTTGAATACCCTACAACACTATAATAAACGATACAGTTTATATATGCGAGATACTCGAAAGAATTCCACAAGATATTGTGACAAATAATAAAAGAAAACCATTAGGTTTCGTTCTCTAATTTTCGAATAATAGCAACTTAAACTAATTTGCTCATTTCCAATTTATTGGTAGATGTTGCACGTAAATGGTCTTCCTAGATCTGGAACCAATATTTCCCAACGACCTACAACCTCTAAGAAGTGGCAAAAGATTAACATTTATTATTTGTTATTGACTGAAACGCATCTATATGAGATATAGACATTTGACTATATTCTTCAACGAAATCAGCGTTAACGAAATAGTCAGAAGTGCGTCTTTCCTGTATTTGTGAATTCTCCAAAAAGTCGCTGGAATGGACATTTTCGTATTTAGTCTACAAAAGTTGGCAAACTATTTCACACATTGAATATTTTTGGATGGCCATCCGAAACTGCTTGGCTTTTGCAATGTGCGGTAACCCCCATTCAAATGTGCGTGAGTATCGGGTGATAATTACGACCTGCTGACAATTTGGCAGTTTTTTGATCCATTTCAACCCCTAAATATATGGCGATCATCTCCAAAACAGAGTAGGCTTCTATTCTAACACTCATCTTATATCCATGCAAAATTTCGTAAGGATCGGGCCATAAATGCGATCTGTATATGATATCTGATATCCTAACTACTTAGTTTTGTTAGCTGTAGAAATATTACCAAATGTTTCATTCAAAATGAAAATATGCCAAAAATATGACAAAATTGAAAAATATGAGAAAATTTTACAAAATCAATATTTTCATCTTTAGATAGAAATTTTTATGCGATTTTTTTAGACGTTTTTTCTTTCCTGCCAAGAAGCCAATCTGAATTAATGAAAATTGTCGAAATCAGATCAGCCGTTCTCGACATATAAGAGATCTTTCAAGCAAATCTTCTTTGATAGACATATATATCGCACATATTTTGTTATATATCCGATTTGTTGGATGTTAACATCAATTTAAAGGTCAGAAGTAACCTTGTCATGGCTTCGTTATTTTGCCGGGATTTAAAATATTCGCGGTTTAATGAAAAATGTTGAACTTTTTCAACACCAAAGATATGGTCTATTTTACCCGCTAAATATTATCCCATGACCATCCAAATTAGTAGACTTCTTCCCCGCCCTAAACTCTAGCTACATGCGAAATTCCGCGTCGATTGGTCTATAATTGCGACCTGTATAGCTACTGAAAAATCCGACATTTTTCTGTATTTGGTCTATTTCAACCCCTAAATATTATGCGATCATCTTCAAAAGAAATAGGGTTCTATTCTGACCTTAACCCCACCTCCATTCTAAATTTCGTGAAGATCGGGCTATAATTGCGACCTGTAGTGTGATTACAAATTAACATGGACAGACGGACAGACGGACGGACGGACATACATAGCTAGATCGACTCAGCTCGGCGAGCTAGGAAGATCCATATATACTTTCGTATATGGGAAACCAATATTTCATGGTGTTACATAAATTCTGGCCCAATCAAACTTATAATACCCCCAACGCATAGTGTTGTAGGGTATAATAAAATAAATTGTTATTTTTCTTTGAAATCCTTTAAAATGTCTCCATTTTCTTTGAAATTTTTGCAAATTCTATACGGAATACAAACAACTGCGGTTACCTCATACAATATGTATCCAATATTCATTCCAGGAAACCATTCGTACAGGTTACCTGGCAACCAAATGCACAACAGCTCGCTGCAGCTGCAACGCGTTACATCAATGTTAGTCGAGACAACCCACCCACATCGCAGGCCATCCACACAATTGCACAGAGAAAATTCCGAATATTATTTTCCATTGAACTAATTTAATTTAAAGTTGTATTGAATGATTTCGATATCGAAATCCTTGCACAAATAATGATAATACGAATGATGTTGATGCCAGCATAAAGTAAATATTTATTTTTTATAATCATTTTCCTTCCATCCAGCCAGCTTGGCAGTCAGGGCAGCTGTTCGAAATTGAAGCATTATCAGTGATTCGAAATATTGCTACCTTTTGTCCACAATGTCAACATCATCGAACCACCAACCGGTCGGTCGGTCGGTGGGTCAAATGGGAAAAAATCAATGGCCACAACAACGAACGGAGAACACAAAAAGACGAGAGCAAATAAATCACACAAAACAACTAAACAATATAATCTGGAATATTGCATTGGAATCACGTTCCACGATGCATCCATCCATCCACTGGTCACTCTACTTTTGAGCGATGCCATTTATTGTCCATTTCGAAATATAAATTCTCCTCTTCGGTGCCGACAGCGAGAACATCAAGTGGCAAACTACAAATTGCAAACAAATATCCATAACTCATGTTTCGCCGAACGAATTGAAGAAATCATTTGACGATGCAAGCGGTAACGGGCAACACTTCCATTCGCCTTCTTGTGGACTTTGGTGTCCTGAATGGATTACATTGTCTTAACATGAATTATAAACTTCATATCGATGCAATTGATAGATATTTACGAAAAAGACAATAACTATTTATCGGATACACAGGTGTTGCAAGAGTAGATACATATTTTTATTCTCTTTTGGTTTTGTATATATCTAGGTTTGAGAGTGGTGTGGCAGAGTAATAGTGTGGCATTAACTGCTTGGAACAAATGTAGATTTGTTGTTCTAGCAATTTTATAGGCGAAAATGCAAAAGATTATCGTTAAGAAAATCCAAAAAAAAAAAAAAAAACAAGTAAAAAAGCAATAAGTTCGGCCGGGCCGAATTTCGAATACCCTCCACCATTTGGAACAAATTAGAAACTTTTCAAAAAAAATAAAATCCATTAAAAATTCTGTTAAAATCTTTAAAATACCTAATATCGGAAGTTGCCGATATATGGGGGGATATACGATATTGTGGGCCTATAAAGATAAATCTATGTCTGCGTGTAAAGTACTCACAAGAAACTCCTTGTGTGGATTTTCAGATAATTCCATTGGAAAAAGTGGCTAAAATCATCAAAATACCGAATATAGGGGAGTACCGTTATATGGGGGATATACGATATTGTGGACCTATATAGACAATTCCGTTTCAGGGGTAAAATGTGTGGTCGTGGACCGATATAGCCCATCTTCGAACTTGACCAAGAATATATATACTTTGTTGGGTCTAAAATGATTATTTCGATGAGTTACAAACGGAATGACGAACTTAATATACCCTCCATACTTTTTTGGTGGAGGGTATAAAAAAAAACAAGTAAAAAAGCTGTTAGTTCGGCCGAACTTTGAGTACCCTCCACCATTTGGAACTAATTTAACAATTCTCAAAAACAATAAAATCTGTTAAAATCTTAAAAATGCCGAATTTAGCTTTAATATTATGGTCTATACGACGTTGTGGACTTGCATAGGCAACTTTTGTCATAAACCATTACAATATTCAAATGCGAAACTTAAAAAAAAATCGGTAGCTGAAATCACCAAATTACCGAATATCGGGAGGTAACGTTATATGGGGGCTATACGAAGATGTGGACCGGCACAGACAATTTTCTGTCTTAGGCTGTAGTAACCATAACGAATCTCAAATACCAAATTTGAAACAATTCCGGTGAATAATGTCGCTAAAATCATCGAAATACCGAATATCGGGAGGTACCGTTATACCGAGGCTATACGAAGACGTGGACCTGCACAGACAATCTTCTGTCATAGGTTGTAGCATCCATTACGAACTTCAAATACCAAATTTAAAAGAATTCCGGTTAATAATGTCGTTAAAATCATCAAAATACCGAATATCAGGTGGTACCGTTATATGGGGGCTATACGAAGAAGTGGACCTACATGGCCAATTTTCTGTCTTAGCCTGTAGTATCCATTACGAACCTCAAATATAAAATTTGAAACAATTCCGGTGAATAATGTCGATAAAATCATCAAAATACCGTACATCCGGAGGTACCGTTATATGGGGGCTATACGAAGTCTTGGACCTGCACAGACAATTTTCTGTCTTAGGCTGTAGTATCCTTTACGAACTTCAAATACCAAATTTGAAACATTTTCGCAGAATAAGGTCGCTTAAATCACCAAAATACCGAATATGGGGAGTTACCAGTTTATGGGGGCTATACCAAACAGTGGACCTACATGGTCCAATTTTAATACCAAAAGTCCTGCAGACATAATATACGTTTAAGTAAAATTTTATCAACCTACTTTATTTCGTTTGGAAGCTAGAGTGATTTCCACAGACGGACCGATATCGCTAAATCGATATAGAATTTCCTGCTGATCAAGAATATATATATTTTGTGGGGTCTAAAATGTATATTTCGAGGTGTTACAAGCGGAATGACAAACCGAATATTCCCTCTATGATGGAGGGAATAAAAAAAATTCAATTATAATCGGACAGTCATTTAAAGACAGGTCAACAATGATTGATCGACTAAAGTAAAAATAATATTGGACATTCTTTCTTAGAGTACTTATCCAGGTCTCTAAGTCCGGAATCCCGAAATATACATAGAATCTTTGCATAAACTTGTAGATCCTGCTTGAGTACATATTAAGGTGTCTCACAGACGAAGCTTTCATATCCTTGTAAAATTGCTGGAGTATATTTTAAGATTTCCTTCTGTACTTGTAGATGTTGTTTGAATACTTATTAAGGGCTCTCGCAAACTTAGCCTCACATCTCCGTGTATATCTTGTTATCCTTGTAGATGTTGCTTAAGTACTTATTTAGATATCTCGCAGCCTAATTTTCATTTATCCTTGCATACCTTAGATTTTTTTTAAAAAATAAGAAATCCATTCTTGCGAACATTTGATTTACAAAAGGGTCAAGTTTGGAAAACTAGCCTCAAATCCCTTCACTTCCTTTAAACACTTAATTTCTTTAAATTAAATTACACCATAACATGTGGTTGATAGTTTCTGGTTAGAACTCTACTTTCCTTTTTCGTCTTCATTTTTTTGGGTATGGATTTCCTAAATTCTATTGTTAAATGGAGTTATGGTCATGCTGTAGTAGTTGTTGTTGTTACTATTGTTAATTTGTAAAGAGAAATGAGAATTTGATTAATGTTAGCCATTATCAGGGCATGATTGATGAAATGTCCACTTAGTTTGGATGCAGGGGTAATGGTATTTCAGTTTTGTTTTTTGTGTCCTCTTCCGTATCCTATCATCAATTGGATTTATTGTCATGGCATATTATCTGTATATGTGATTTTTGAGGCGAGACAAGTTGAGCTAACTAGCCGTCGATTTCTTTTAGTTTTTCACTATGGAATTTATTTTCAGATTTATGTCCACATATTGTCCTCAATATGGCGGAAACCACAAGCGGAAACCACCAAATTGTCTGGAATTTGGCACTTAGGATTTTCGTTAAATGAAAATTAAGCCTTCGACATTTCGACAAGCATTGGTCAATGTTTTGCATTAAGCACCATTTAGCGGATGTGATCAATGTTTATTTCTTTCAAGGTGACCCGAAGTGACCATAATTTGATATTTTTAAATCTAAATAGTGATAATTTCAAAACATTTTTAATATCCACATTTTCCGCCTGAATAGGATGCAATTTAGTATTTCAGGTACATAATGTAAAGAATATCATTTTTTCGCAAGACATTCAGTATTCTTAACAATTCTTGGACCTATGTCATGTAACATTAAGCCTAAATACAACCAATTTAATTATAATTTAAGTTTCCCAGGGAGGAAATATGTTAAAATGTTCAATGTATTTTTTTTATGTATTTCATGCGACTAAGTCTATAAATATAGGAAAACGTTCTAAACCATATAAATTGCAAAAAACTAAGAGATATATGAAAATTTAATCTTTTAAAATTCCATGGCAACCGTAAAACCTTTCTACTTTTAAATAAAGTTTAATCAAATTGTTTTTCTGTCCTTAAGTCACTTATTAAATCTTAAGAAGAATACTTCTGAAGTGGAACTTATTACAAAATATTTACAGTGGTCTGTGGAGTTGTTAGAAAGCGAATTCTTTTATACCAAATAAAATTGCCATAAAGTGCATGATATTACTTCGAGAAGGATTATATTTAAAAACAAGTAAGCAAAGGCTACAGTCGAGCGGGACCGACCGTTGAATACCATACAACACTATAATAAACGATACAGTTTATATAGGCGAGAAACTCGAAATAATTCCACAAGATATTGTGACAAGTTATAAAAGAAAACCATCAGGTTTCGTTCTCTAATTTTCGTATAATAGCAACTTAAACTAATTTGCTAATTTCCAATTTATTGGTAGATGTTGCACTTAAATGTTCTTCCTAGATCTGGAACCAATATTTCCCAAAGACCTATAATCTCTCAGAAGTGGCAAAAGATTAACATTTATTATTGGTTTTTGACTGAAACGCATCTATATGAGATATAGACATTTGACTATATTCTTCAACGAAATCAGCGTTAAAAAGAATAGTCAGAAGTGCGTCTTTCCTGTATTTGTGAATTCTCCAAAAAGTCACTGGAATGGACATTTTCGTATTTTGTCTACAAAAGTTGGCAAACTATTTATTTTGGATGGCCATCCAAAACTGCTTGGCAATGTCCGGTAACCCCCATTCAAATGTGCGTGAGGATCGGACGATAACTACGACCTACTGACAATTTTGCAGTTTTTTGGTCCATTTCAATCCCTAAATATATGGCGATCATCTCCAAAAAGAGTAGGCTTCTATTCTGACCCTCATCTTATCCCCATGCAAAATTTCGTAAGGATCTGGCCATAAATGCGATCTGTATATGATATCCCGCTAAATATTATCCTAACTACTTAGTTTTGTTAGCTGTAGAAATATTACCAAATGTTTAATTCAAAATAAAAATATGCCAAAAATATGACAAAATTGAAAAAATATGAGAAAATTTTACAAAATCAATATTTTCATCTTTAGAGAGATATTTTTATGCGATTTTTTAGTTTTACGTTTTTTCTTTCCTGCCAAGAGGCCATTCTGAATTAATGAGAACTGTCGAAATCAGTTCAGCCGTTCTCGACATATAAGAGATCTTTCAAGCATATCTACTTTGATAGACATATATATCGCACATATTTTGCTATATATCCGATTTGTTGGATGTTAACATCAATGTAAAGATCAGAAGTAACCTTGTCATGGCTTTGTGATTTCGCCGGGATTTAAAGTATTCGCGGTTTAATGAAAAATTTTGAATTTTTTCAACACAAAAGATATGGTATATTTTACCCGCTAAGTATTATCCGATGACCACCCAAATTGGTAGGCTTCTTCCCCGCCCTAAACTCTAGCTACATGCGAAATTCCGCGTCGATTGGTCTATAATTGCGACCTGTATAGCTACTGCAAAATCCGACATTTTTTCAGTATTTGGTCCATTTCAACCCCTAAACATTTGGCGATTGTCTCCAAAAGAAATAGGCTTCTATTCTGACCCTAAACCCACCTTCGTGCAAAATTTCGTTAGGATCGGGCCATAATTGCGACCTGTAGCGTGATTACAAATTAACATGGACAGACGGACGGACGGACATACATAGCTAGATCGACTCAGCTCGGCGAGCTAGGAAGATCCATATATACTTTCCTATATGAGAAACCAATATTTCGAGGTGTTACATAAATTCTGGCCCAATCAAACTTATAATACCCCCTACACATAGTGTTGTAGGGTATAAATATATTTCGAAGCCGAGTTTCACAAAATGGAAACCTACGTTTCGAAATGCACTCTATTTGGGCTGATATTAGCCATTATTTGCACAATAAACCTGAAATCGGATTAAGAATATATATATATATATGGGATCTATATCCAAATCGTCGCCGATCTCGATAAAATTGGGCAAAGGTATTTCCAAGCTCTATAAGATGTCTGGTACCAAATATCATTGTTGTGGAGTGCATACTACGAATGTGGGGGACTTAAACACCAACCCGGATGAAACAAATATATACGATCTATAGCTTTCTTCTAGACTGAACTCGGTTGGATGTGCCAAAATTCGGGTCATTTCGACTGATATTGGCCATTTGGTGTACAATTAACCCGCAATCGGTGAGCTATATGCAAATCAGAACCGATCTTGATACAACTTGACAGAGGCATTTCTGGCCTGTATCAGTATAATTCTTGTGGTGTGCATATTCAGGACTTTTGGACTGATATTGGTCATTTGGTAGCAATTAATCCGAAATCGGTTGAAGATATATATGGGAGCTACATCTGAAACGATTTTGATAAAATTTGGCAGAGGTATTTTCGAGAAGTATCTGATGTCCGGTACCAGATAACATTGGTGTCGAATGCATATTACGAATGTGAGGGACTTAATGACCAGAACAGTTGAAACATATATATGGGAGCTATAGCTATATCTGAACCGATTTTCAACAAATTTATTGTACCTGCTTTTAGACTAAATTCGGTTGGATGTGCCAGAATTCAGGTCATTTGACTTATATTGGCCATTTGGTGCACAATAAACCTGAAATCGGTTGAAGATATATGGGAGCTATATCTAAATCTGATCCAACCAAATTTCAACAGGGTTCGTCCGTTCGTTCGTTAAAAATACAGAATGTAGCCGTTATATTAGGGTCTATACGACGACGTGGACCTGCATAGGCAACTTTTGTCATAAACCATTATAATATTCAAATGCGAAACTTGAAAAAAAATTCAGTGAATAATGTAGATAAAATCATCAAAATACCGAATATAGGGAGGTACTATTATATGGGGGCTATAGGAAGACGTGGACCTGCATCGACAATTTTCTGTCATAGGCTGTAGTATACATTACGAATTTCAAATACTAATTGACAACCTTAATATATCCTCCATACTATTTAGAGGGTATACAAATGCAAGGTTCCAACAAGTTTTAATCTGTAAATTTCAAAAAATGTGAAAGAGTACCGAACTAGCCCCCTCCGTTTTGGATACTTATATTTGCTAACTAGTCATATACTATACATTTGTTGTGAAATAAACGGGAAGTCGGCCGAAGATAAATATGGAAGCTTTGAAAAATTTGTAAGGTAGACTTATGGACCGACATGCATAAATCGGCCCAAAATGTTTTTCTATGCAGATCACAAAAAAGGAACTATGGGTATATCTTGTTTTCTTTTGCAGTTTAAATAGCCCCTACATTCATCTACAAATATCCCAACCTACGATAGTTTAGCCCGGCCGAACCTTTATTATACCCTCCACCATATATAGTGTGGAGGGTATATTAAGTTCGTCATTCCGTTTGTAACTCATCGAAATAATAATTTTAGACTCAACAAAGTATATATGTTCTTGATCAGCGTAAAGTTCTAAGACGATTTATCCGTCCTCTGTCCGTCTGTTGTAATGACGATACAGTCCAAACTGTCTTTTGTCTGCAGGCAGGTCAAGTTCGAAGATGGGATATATCGGTCCACGATATCATATAGCCCCCATATAACTGTACCCCCGATATTCGGTATTTTGATGGATTTAGGCACATATTTCAATTGAATTGTCTGAAATTCCACACAAGGAGTTCCTTGCGAGTTCTTTGCCCCCTGAAAGAGAATTGTCTATATTGGTCCACAATATCGTATAGCCCCCATATAACGGTACCCCCGATATTCGGCATTTTGATGATTTTAGCCACTTTTTTCGACGGAATTCTCTGAAATTTCTTTGTGAGTACTTTACCTCCAGACATAGATTTGTTTATATAGGTCCACAATATCGAATATCGCCCAATATTTCGGCACCTTCCGATATTCGGTATTTTTACGATCTTAACAGAATTTTTAATGGATTTTGTTTTTTTTTAACATTTCCCGACTCGTTCCAAATGGAGGAGGGCATTGAAAGTTCGGCCCCGCCGAACTTACTGCTTTTTACTTGTTTTTAATAAAAATCGGGAAATTAAGACACTTGGGGTTTTTATTCAAGTCTGATGTTAACTGTACCTTGAAACTGAACCTCTATTATTTTCAAGTTTTTATACGTCCAATAGACAAAAAAAAAAAATCCTGTTACCCTGTCGAAATAATACCTCATGCCACTACTGTTACTCCAGACACTCAGATGAAAAAGCTAATAAATAAGAAAGCTACTCATAAAGTGGCACAAATAATATTTGAAACAACAAAACGAGCAGAAAGTGCATGACATTTATTTCCCAGGAGCACATTTAGACGACGGCAGACACTTGAAATACCCGATGTAATATTACAATTTCATAACATGAGAAGAAGGAGAAGCTCGTTCGTTCGTCCATCAACTTTGACTGGATGAAACACGAATACGAACATCAACAAAAACAAAAAAAAAAACACTTAGACTGGCCGATATTAAAAAGGAAAACGCTTGCATTCAATGTTTAACGAACCACAACAAAGAGAACAAAAAAACAATAGCTATTACTACCCGAAACTAGGTGAACATGATGTGGATTTGACTGGGGCCACACTTCACACTCACACACACACATACATCCATAGGCGCCAAGACAACTAACTGCTTGCATGACAACCGTAGTCCTCCTTGAATCGCCAACCAAAAATGGTTAAGTAAATAAATGACAAACGAAACAAAAATCCTTGGAAATATCCTGCCGAACCGAAGATGCCTCCATTATTCCCTTTTATCATCTCAAGTGGAATTTTTATTAAGTAAATAATGGCATTATTGTCAAGGGCAACCGCAACGGCTAGAAAAGGGATACTCGCCCAAATTTAGGGCATTATACCATTAATGCAATATTAACGAGAGAGGAAAAAAACGACAATTCTGGATTGCTTTCATTCGAAGTGACCATTTAAGAGAAGAGAGCTTAGAAAGAATTTAGGAAAAGAATCCCAATTTGATTTTGAGAAAAAAAATTAAAGGAGCAATTAATAGGAACGAAACTATGTGTGGGGACAATAATGCATATTTGAATACTCTATTACACCCACATGGCTGAGACAAGCATAGTACCTATACACAAATATGAAGAAAAACAAGTAAAAAAACATTAAGTTCGGCCGGGCCAAACTTTTAATACCCTCCACCTTAGGGTAAAAGAAACATTAGAAGAAATGTGGCAAAAACCATTAAAATGCCGGATATCGGGAAGTACTGTTATATGGGGGCTATACCAAAACATGGACCCTTACATGCAATGTTTCGCCACCGGAGCTGGAACCCATTATGACCCACAAATACCAATTTTTAGACAAATCCGTGAAAAAAATGTGGCAAAAAAAAAACTAAAATACCGAATATCGGGAGGTACCTTTATATGGGGGCTATACCACAACGTGGACCTATACATGCAATGTTTTGCCACACGCTCAGGGACCCGTTATGACCTACAAATACCAATTTCAAGACAAATCCGTAAAAAAATGTGGCATAAATCATCAAAATACCGAATATCGGGAGGTACCGTTATATGGGGACTATACCAGAACGTGGTGTCCTAGACACAATGCAAATAGCATTGCTAAATTTTGACGCTCTACGTCAAATAATGTGGGCTGTATCCTGATTTCAACAGACAGACGGACAGACAGACAGACAGACAGACGGAAATCGTTAAATCGACTTAGAATTTTATTCTGATTATGAATATATATATACTTTATGGGGTCTAAGACGAATATTTAAGGATGTTACAAACGGAATGAAAAAGTTAATATACCCTCCTTTCCAAGGTGGAGGGTATAATTACACTGTGGAACAAAATTTTGCCGGAAAGTGACTTCGCAGACAATATATAAAATCAAATTTGGAATAATTTTGTATTGTACAAAAGCCCATTTAAAATACCGTTCATATTATGGTGAAGATGATATAATACCACTAGCAAATTCCCGCTACTTCGTCAGCGAACAAATTAGTACTATTTAGTACCTTTGCTATAATTATAGTAAACATTTCCAAAACCACCTAAAACAGAAATCTAAATATCAAATTTGAGGATTTTAGCTCTATCCCTTCACCCAATACTCAATTTAGTACAACTTAGTACTTTTCGAGCTATTATGGTACATATTTCAAAAACCACCTTCATATCTTAAACGCAGACAGTAACAGTGACATCTATGTCAAATTTCAGGATTTCAGGTCTGCCACTAAAAAATACCGAGACTTCGGTATTTTTTAGTGGCAACCTTGCTTTCCAAAATACTCCAGACACAATAGTCCATCGGATTGGTATCCGGCGATTTTTGAGGCAATTGTACGCTGAAAATGAAGCAAAGAACCTCATTTTGTAACCATTCTTGGGTGGCGCGTGCTGAATTCGATGGTGCTGAGTCCTGTTGGAATGTCCAAGATCTGCGGCCAAAATGTTTGCGTGTCCAAGGCCATAATGCACCCTCCAGAATATTTTCGCAATAATATTCGGCACGGTCGACTAATACGAGCGGAGAGCGACCATCGACTGTTATGACGGCCCACACCATCACCATGACTGGTGCTTGAGTTCCGGTGGCCAACCGAAGGTGCACAATTTCTGCTGACCTCTTTGGCAAGTAAAAACGATCATTTTGTTTGTTAACAAACTGCTGGAAAACGAATGTTTTCTCATCGGAGAAAACCAAATTCGACAGTTCACCACTTTCGGCCAAGCGAAGCAATTATTTAGCTCCTTTGTGACTATTTTCTGTTCCGGTGAAAGTTCTTGCACTTTTTGGAATTTCAATGGCTTTACCCCGAGCTCATTTTTCAATATTTGCCACAAAAGATTTATTCATATTTTAATGCTGGAGTGCTCTAATGATAGCCACTTGTTGTTTTCCAGCTAAATATAAAGACATCACCCTATCACGCTTGAACTCCATCACAAATAATCTTTTTTCTGGAAAATTCTCACCAAAATGCTTTTGTACGCTTGTAAACAATGAGCTGTCACTGGAATAATTTTAACAGTTGTCGGACGAGTGGCTTTGTAATGACGGCAGTCTGAAATTAGTTGCAGTTTTTTCATCTCACCCTGTATGTTAAATTTCAGGATTTCAGCTACCAGCGATAGTCTAAATTTCTTTTTTTTAATTTCAGCTATATTCCTTAACCCAATACCAAGTACCATTTAGTATTTTTGTACGACTATGGTACACATTTCCAAAACCACCTCCATATTCAATTGGAATTTGAGAATTCCAGCCTTATTCCTTCAACAAATACCAAATTTAGTACAATTTAGTACCTCTCAAATTATTTTAGTACTTATTTGCCCAAACCATCTCCATAACTCAATCTCAGAAACCAACAGAGACCTCAATATTAAAATTCCAGCAGAATCCTTTCATCCAGTACCAAATATAGTAATATTTACTATTTTTCGTACAATTAGAGTACACATTTCTAAAACCACCTTCATATTTCAATCCCAGATACCAACATAGACCATAATATCAAAAAGTGGAATTCAAACTCTATTCCTTCACACAATCCACAACTTAGTACCAATTTGTCAGTACTTTTCGTACAATTATAGTACATATTTCCAAGACTACCTCCATATGTCTAGGCTACACATGAACAGCGACCCGAAATCACAAAATTTTAGATTTCACGCACTAACAAATTGTACCAAATATGGTACTATTTAGTACTTTTCGAACAATCATAGTAGATATTTCCAAAACCACCTTTTTACCACAAACCTACTACTAAGAGGGACCCCAACAAAATTCCAAACTTTCAGTTTCATCCGTTCAACCTAAACCAAACGGTTCAAAATTTGGTATCATCATTTATTTAGTACCACCTTCGTATGTCAAACCTACTTTCAAACTTTGATTCTCATACCATGTAGCAAGTTTTCAGTTACATTCGTTCAAATAATACCAAATGGTACCCTATTAGAGGTTAAGTACCATTGTAGGTCTATTTTCGTAACCTTAAAGTTCGAATTTTGAAAAGTCCTTTGATATATCAATCAATTCTGCAGTCCATCAGTGACTCTCATTCCAAATGTCAATAGCATTATATTACATTTTCGTACTTTCCGTATCCTTTTAGTTCGAATATCCAAAAATCCAGCCTTATTACAAGATTACGCTCCAAGACTGATTCTTGCTTCAGGCATTTCGTCTGGTCGTTGTTTTCCTCTAACGTTTTTGTATACATCTCAGGCTTCTCAGGACATTGGCCGATTTCAAGTAATCAATTAGAACTGATATCGCATAATTAGATATTTTGTCGGTGCCACAAAAACTTCGTCCAGAACGCACTTTCCCTTCTTTTTATACCCTCCATCGTAGTAGGGAGGGTTTATTAAGTTTGTCATTCCGTTTGCAACACCTCGAAATGTACATTTTAGACCCCACAAAGTATATATATATTCTTGATTAGCATAAAATTCTATGTCGATTTAGCAATGTCCGAGCGTCTGTCCATCTATTCGTCTGTCCGCCTGCGGAAATCACTCTAGCTTCCGAACGAATTGAAGTTGATTGAAAAAATATTACTCAAATGTATATTATGTCTGCAGAACTTTTGGTATTGAAAATGGGCCATGTCGGTCCACGTTTTGGTATAGCCTCCATTTAACGGCACCTCCCGAGATTCGGAATTTTTATGATTTTTGCGACAATATTCCTCGGAATTGTTTAAAATTTGGTATTTGAAGTTTGAATTGGATGCTACAGCCTACGACAGAAAATTGCCTGTGCAGATCCACGTCTTCGTATAGTCCCCATATAACAGTACCTCGCGATATTCGGTATTTTGATGATTTTAGCGACATTATTTACCGGAATCGTTTCAAATCTGGTATTTGCAGTTCGTAATGGATACTACACCCTAAGACAGAAAATTGTCTGTGCAGGTCCACGTCTTCGTATAGCCCCCATATAACGATACCTCCCTATATTCGGTATTTTGATGATTTTAGCGACATTATTCAGCGGAATCGTTGTAAATTTGGTATTTGAAGTTCCAAAGGAATACTACAGCCAATTACAGAAAATTGTCTGTGCTGGTTCACGTCTTCCTATAGCCCCCATATAGCGGTTCCTCCCGATATTCGGTATTTTGATGATTTTAGCGTCATTATTCACCGGAGTAGTTTCAAATTTTGTATTTAAAGTTCGTAATGTATACTACAGCCTAAGACAGAAAATTGTCTATGCAAGACCAGGTCTTCGTATAGCTCCCATATAAAGGTACCACCCGATATTCAGTATTTTGATGATTTTAGCGACATTATTCACCGGAATTGTTTCGAATTTGATTTTTGAAGTTCGTAATCGATGCTACAGCCTGTGACAGAAAATTGTCTCTGCAGGTCCACGTCTTCGTATAGCTCTTATATTACGGTACCTCCCCATAGTCGGTATTTTGACGATTTTAGTGATATTATTTACCGGAATCATTTCAAATTTCGTACTGCAAGTTCGAAGTGGGCACTACAGCCTATGACAAAAAATTTCTTATACATGTCCATGTCTTCGAATGATCCCCATACAATAGTTTTCATTTAAGTGATATTTTCGGAGTTTTTTTTTTTTGAAATTTTTCAATTTCCTTCGAAATGGTGGAGGGTATTAAACGTTCGGCCCGGCCGAACGTAGCTCCTTTTTTACTTGATACAAGTTAAATTTTTTCCATGTCGTTGCCTTTATCGTTTGTATATCGTTTTGACCAAAAAAACCCGTACACTCTATGTAATCCAATATTAAAACTGCACGAATTGTTGGCCATATATATTAATAGTCCAATTTGTCCAATGTCATGATTATCATGCGATTATATCACTGTGAGTATATACACATATACATGTAAATATCGGTGAGTCAATGTATTTGTATGGGTGTGTGTGCTGATGTTTACGAGCATGTGAGCGAGTATGCAATTAATAAGTTGTAATTTGTGTTGCACAAAAGTGTTAACACGTTTGCATGACTTCTCATACTGGTGTGATTAAATTGTTTATATGTATGTATGATAGTCTTTCACAGTTACATATATATTTATATATGTATTTATGAAAGGGCATGCATAAATTCCAGCCATAAAGGAAACAATTTCATTTATATCGCACCTCAAAAAAGTTTTATAAGGAATATCTAACAAACTAGTTTTAAATCCAAATGACTGATTTTTGATGGTATTATTAAGGTGGCTTTTCGTATCTAATTAATATGGGTTAAATATCAAAAACCTTTGCCATCTGCCTGGCACATGTGAATCTTCCTGGATCACCAGCAGATGAGGTGAGATCTTTTAAAAAAATGAGATACATTTAGAAAAGCATTCTGTTATTTTGAAATTCTGCAAAAATATTACTTCTAGGATGCTTGAAACTGAAAATGGGCATCTGTCCACGTTAATTTTCGGAATTGTATAATTTTACATTTCGAGTTCAGGGCAGTAAGACTTTTAAGATTGGAGCACTATTTGGTATAACCCCCATATAACGTTACCTCCTAATTTTCGGTATTTTAAACATTACATTTTTTCGTCTGCGTATATATAACTTCTCCAAAAGAAAAAGGGAAATTAAGTCCACTATTTGGTGTAAGCCCCTATAATGTTAATGGCCCAATTTTCAGTATTTTGAAGAGATCTTGAGGGATTCGTAGATTTAGATCTACAGAAGATAACAGCACATTACAGTGTCGTAGGGTCACATAAGGTCGAATATCACATTTGCTTAGTTTATTATGGATACCCTACACCACATAGTAGTAAGGGTATTATGTCTTTGGGAGAAGGAAGCGAGATAGACCCAAAGTAACTTTTGATTAACTTCAAAGAATCACTTTCTGAGTAGATTTATGCATGTCAGTCCGTATTGTATGTATTCTTTTGAACAAAATGCAGGTTGCATTTATTATCCGATTGAGATGAAATTTTCCAAACAACATTGGATTGGCTCAAGGATGAACCCTATTGAAATTGGTGGGAGTCGGTTCAAATTTAGATATTGCTCCCATATATATCCTCAACCGATTTCGGGTTAATTGTGCACTAAATGGACAATATCAGTTCAAATCTGATCTGAATTTCGGCACATACGACCGAATTCAGTCCAGGAGGAAGTTCATCAAATTTGGTGAAAATCGGCTTTCATACATATGTTTCATCCGGTTTGTGTGTTTGTTTCAGGTTAATTGTGCACTAAATGGACAACATCAAATTGATCTGAATTTTGGCAAATACGACCGAATTCATTCCAAAAGCAAGTACGTCAAATTTGGAGAAAATAGGTTTGGATATAGCTATTGCTCCCATATATATGTTTCATCCGATTCGTGGTTTTAGGTCCCTCACATTCGTAATATGCCCTTCACAAGAATCATATTTGGTACCAGATATCAAATACAGCTCAGAAATACATCTGCTAAATTGTATCAAGATCGGTTCAGATTTGGATACAGCTTCCATATATATCTTAAACCGATTTGGACTAATGGTTCACCAAATGGCTAATATCAGTTCAAATGACCTGAATTTTGGCACATCTGACCGAATCCAATCTAAAAGTAAGTACATTAACTTGAGTGAAAATCGGTTCTTATATAGGTATAGCTCCAATATATATGCTTCATCCCATTTGGTGTTTATATCCCTCACAGGCTCAATAAACACTTTACAACAATGATATTTGGTACCAGACATCTTATAGAGCTTGGAAATACCTCTGTCAAATTTTATCGATCGACAAAGATTTGTCGAAATCGCCTACATGTCCTTAATGCGATTTCAGGTTCATTGTGCACATAATGGCTAATATTAGCCCAAATAGAGTGAATTTCGAGTCGTACGTCTCCATTTTGGGAAACTCGACCCCTATAGATATTTATACCCTACACCACAAGGGGTCAGGGTATTATATCTTTGTGCATTTGTTTTGTAACAGGCAAAAGGAAACGAGATAGACCCTTAGTTCCTTTTGATGATCTGCATAAAATCACATTCTGAGTTGATTTATGCATGTCAGTTCGTCTGTCCGTCCGTTCGTCTGTCTGTCCATCTGTCCATGTATTTTTGTAAGCAAAGTACAGGTCGCATTTATTGCCCGATTCAGATGAAAGTTTGCACAAATAATTTGTTTGACCCAAGGACGAACCCTATTGAAATTGGAGATAATCGGTAAAAATTTAGATATAGCTCCCATATATATCTTCGTCCGATTTGCCTTTTATTGTGCACCAAATGTGTAATATCAGCCCGAATAGTATGGAATTTTGCAAATTTCAGATATAGCTATAGCTCCCATATATATTGTTCATCCGATTTGTTATTTTTGTCCTCCGCAGCCGTAATATGCACTCTGCAACAAAAATATTTGGGGAAATATATGAAATGCAGCTCAGAAATACCTTTGCTAAATTATATCGAGATCGGTTCAGATTTGGATATAGCTACCATATATAACTTCGTCCGATTTACCTTTTATTGTGCACCAAACGTCTAATATTTGCCCAAATGGGATGGAATTTGGTACATGCGACCGAATTGAGTCTAGATCGGTGAAGATCGGTTCAGATATAGCTATAGCTCCCATATATATTGTTCATCCGATTTGTTGTATTTGTTACCCATATATTCAGGGAAATATATCAAATACAGCTCAGAAATATCTTTGCCAAATTTTATCGAGATCGGTTCAGATTTGGATTTAGCTCCCATATATATCTTTATCTGATTTAGAATTAATTTTGCACCAAATGGGCAACACAAGTCCGAATTTAAAAGATACAAATGCTTCGGCGTATTTAGTCCTTTGAATTTTAAATTATAATTATAATCATAGGGTGTATGATTGAATTCTCCCATAAAAACTTTTACTTGTTATGTGGAGCTCAACTAAATTAGCAAAGTGGTGTATGTAGTGTAAGTGGTGTAAAATCGGCCCCGCCCGACTTTAGGACTTTCTTTACTGGTTTATTTTGCCTTATTGGTTTAATTTGTAATTTTCAAGAAATAATTCGTTATTCTCTATCTACTCGTAGTGCAGAAGTTAGCTCATTTACATTACTTTTGGAGGATATATTCGGTCCGTTCAATGTCCCAAATTTTCTGAGTATACATCCTTTGAGGGTATTAAGAGATGGCGATTTTGATCAATCGAAACCCTTTTAAGGGCTACAAAAGTCGTAGATATAAAAGTTCAACTAAAAGTCATACTAATTATATTTCCATACATTATTCGACAATTACTCCGCGGACTAATTTTACCTTTGAACAGTCAGTAATAACGATTCCGCATCATGTGGTCTTCCTCGCCTATTTATATTTTTCCATACCTGCTAAAATCTACAATATCTGTAATCATTTTGTCATTTTGTTGTAAATTACATGATCATCGATACCGCCTCCAACAATATTTGTGCTGAACAGTTTGTCCGCCAGACACACACATAGGAAAAAAAAAGAGTTTTCTGTCGATGGCGATAAACATTTCAATTAATATTAAATACAACCTGCTTTACAGCGCAATAAATTTATTAAATCGTTGTTTGTTTTAATTCGAATTACTGGCATAACTTTGTTAACAATTCACGGCACCTGACACAACGGCCAGGCAGGAGGAGTAGGGGGGACGGAAATTAATTAACACACAACTGTATATAGTATGTGTACATACATATATGTATGTATGTATGCATGCATACACACGTATAACAAATGATGTCCTACGGAGTAGAGAGTTAAAGGACCTTTTTTCTGTTTTCAAATTAAAATGTACCTATTTACTGGCACCCACGCACACACACGGACACACCCAAATAGACATATACACACACACACAGAAAATACATCCCCAGCAAGATATTTTTAATAGCTTGTCAACGACTGAACAGAACAACTGAGATGTCTCATTTTTTCTATTTTTTTTGCTGTTGACAACAATTTTAAGTGGCTTTTAATGAATTTCTCAACATGTCACCGGTCATGCAAATCATTTCCATCAATGATGGATGAATTATTTACCAGATATGAATAAAATGAGATTTAAAGACGCCAGGGGGAAGCCGGAATGAAGCCAATATCCGATTACCTGGCATCCGTGACCGTCTTTGGCTCTTTGTAATTGGATGCTTTATTTCGACGATAAAATCTTATTGATTCGCCGGGGGAAATTGACGGAAATTGCTTTAAATAGCTCATTATGTTTGACTTAATCTCAATGCAGGAATTTTGGTGGAATTAAAACATCGGAGCAACAATCATGGATTGTCAAAGAAAATTTGTATGTAGGATCTCCAAAGCTATAGGCGTGGATTTTAAAAGAATATTTCTGTCAACACCATCACAAGTCATGGGCGTGGATTCCTAAAAAATATTTCTGCAACACCGTCAAAAGTCATGGGCTTGGATTTTTAAAGAATACAGTTTGAGATAAAAAAAGCTGCAACAAAGTCAAACGCCATAATTTTTACATTTTTTCTTTTTAAATTTTATTCAATGAAAGCAAAAAATTTCGAAAATAGCATCAAATATTAGAATAAGTTTAGTTTTGTTCGAATTTGTCACCTTTGGTACGAATTATGGCCTTCAAACGGCTAATTAAACCGTCACACGCTACCCGAATGTTACTCTTCGGTATTTTGGCCATTCCCGACAAAGCGCTTGCTTGAGGTAATCGATACTTTGGTATTTTTTAGTTCCAACCTTGATTTCCAAAATACTGCAGATACAACAGTCCGACGGATTGGTATCCGGAGATTTTGGTGGCTATTGTGCGCTGGAAATGAAGCGACGAACCTCATTTTGTAACCATTCTTGGGTGGTGCGTGCTGAGTCCTGTTGGATATCCAAGGTCCAAAATGTTTGATGCCCAAAGCTTTAATACACCCTCCAGAATATTTTCGCGATAATATTCGCCATTTATTCTGATGCCACGGTCGAATAATATGAGCGGATAGCGACCATCGGCTGTTATGGCGGCCCACATAATCACCATGGCCGGCGCTGACCTCATTGGGAATTGAAAACGCTCATTTTGTTTGTTTACAAACTGCTGGACAACGAATGTTTTCTCATCGGAGAAAACCAAATTCCGCAGTTCACCAATTTCGGTCAAGCGAAGCAACTCTTTGGCTCTTTTAAGTCTATTTTCTTTCTGTTGTGGTGTAAGTTCTTGCACTTTTTGGAATCTCAATGGCTTTACCCCGAGCTCATTACTTAATATTTACCGAGTGGAATATTGCGATATTTTCAGCTCACGAGCCATTTTTCGGCGACTGCGACGCGGGTTTCCATCAAGCCGCTTCTTTACTTTTCGAGCCATTTCTGCTGATGTTGAAGTTTTCTTCCGCCCACTTCCTTGACGTCGGGCTGGAGTACTGGAGTGCTCTAACGATAGCCACTTGTGGTTTTCTAGCCAAATTCTCACCAAAATGCTTTTGTACGCTTGTAAACAATATAATGGGCTATCACTGGATTAATTTTAACAGCTGTCAGACGAGTGGCTTAGAAATGACAGCAGTCTGAAGTTGGTTGCAGTTTTTTCATCTCACCCTATATTTTTCCTACACCATATGAAATAATTGATAAGTTTGAGTTTTTGGAAATTCGTACAAAAAGGATACAAAGAGAACTAAAACCTTAATAATTTTTATTGGACAAACGGAATGAGCTCGAATTTGAAATTTGGAATGTGAGTCACTGTTGGAGTGCAGGATAGATGTTCCCAAGGGTTTTTAGAAATTCGAATTTTAAGGTTACGAAAAGCTGTAAAATGGTGTAAAACTTCCGAAAAGGTACCATGGTATTATAGAGCTAAATACATGACATTTGATATAAGAATCCACGTTGGAAAGTAAGTTTGATATATGAAATATAAGTTTGAAATCCTGAAATTTAATATGAATGTCACTGTTACTGTCTGTGGTTAAGATATGAATGTGATTTTGGAAATGTGTACTATAATGGTACGAAAAGTACTAAATTTGGTATTGGGTGTTGGGAAAGGGCTGGAATCCTCAAATTTTAATTGAATATGGATGAATTGAGATATGGAGGTGGTTTTGGAAAAGTGTACCATAGTTGTACATAAAGTACTAAATAGTACGAAATTTTGGTATTGCGTGAAGGGATAGAGCTGAAATCCCGAAATTTGATATGGATGTCATTGTTGTTGTCTGTGGTTGTGGAGAGGAGCTAGTTTTGGATATTCATACCGTAATTGTAATAAATGGTACTAAATTTTGGTAATGGGGGAAATTAAAGAGCTGAAATTTAGTACTAAATTTGGTATTTGGTGAATCTGGAATCCCAAACATTGATGTGGATGTCGCTGTTTGTCTACAGGGTGAGATAAAACAAGTAAAAAAACATTAAGTTCGGCACGGCTAAACTTTTAATACCCTCCACCTTAGGGTAAAGGAAATATTAGAGCCTATATACCAATTTTTAGACATATTCATGGGAAAATGTGCCAAAAGTCATCAAAATGTCTCGCCACACGATCTAGGACCCGTTATGACCTACAATTACCAATTTTCAGAGAAATCCGTGAAAAAATGTGTCAAAAATCATCAAAATACCGTATATCGGGAGGTATCGTTATATGGGGGACTATACCAAAACGTGGACCAATAAATCTCATTTTCAATACCAACCATCCTAGACACAATACAAATTGCTCTGCTAAATTTTGGCACTCTACGTCAAATAATGTGGGCTGTATCATGATTTCAACAGACGGACAGACAGACAGACAGACGGACAGACAGATAGACGGATATCGTTATATCGACTTAGAATTTTATGCTGATTATGAATATATATACTTTATGGGGTCTACGGCGAATATTTAAGGATGTCACAAACGGAACGACAAAGTTAATATACCCTCCTTTTCAAGGTGGAGGGTATAAAAATGCCATAATTTTTACATTTTTATGCTCTACACCACAAGGTGGTCAGGGTATTATGTCTTTGTGCATTTGTCTGTAACAGGCAAAAGGAAACGAAATAGACTCATAGTACCCTTTGAAGATCTGGATAGAATCACATTCTGAGTCGATTTATGCATCTCCGTCCGTCCGTCCGTCCGTCTGTCCATGTATTTTTGTAAACAAAGTACATTTCGCATTTATTTATCCAGATGAAATTTTAAACAAATCATTTGTTTGGCCCAAGGACGAACCCTATTAAAATTGGAGATAATCGGAAAAAATTTAGATATAGCTCCCATATATATCTTTATCCGATTTTCCTTTTATTGTGCACCAAACGTGTAATATCAGCCCGAATAGTATGGAATTTTGCACATACAACCAGGCCTGAAAATAAGTGTGCCAAATTTGATCGAAATCGGTTCAGATATAGCTATAGCTCCCATATATATTGTTTATCCGATTTGTTATTTTGTCCTCCGCAGCCGTAATATGCACTCTGTAACAACAATATTTGGGGAAATATATATTAAATGTAGCTCAGAAATACCTTTGCTAAATTTTATCGAGATCGGTTCAAACTTGAATATAGTTCCCATATATAACTTCCTCCGATTTACCTTTTATTGTGCACCAAACGTCTAATATTTGCCCAAATGGGATGGAATTTGGCACATGCGAATTGAGTCTAGAAGCTAGTATGCCAAATTTGGTGAAGATCGGTTCAGATATAGCTATAGCTCCCATATATACTGTTCATCCGATTTGTTATATTTGTAACACACAGCCGTAATATGTACTCCGTAACAACGATATTCGGAGAAATATATCAAATACTGCTCAGAAATATCTTTGCCAAATTTTATCGATATCGGTTCAGATTTGGATATAGCGCCCATATATATCTTTCTCTGATTTTAAATTAATTGTGTACCAAATGAGCAATACAAGTCCGAATTTAAATATATATATATATATATATATATATATATATATATATATATATACATATTTAGTCCTTTGAACTTTAAATTACAATTATAATCATAGATTGTATGATTAAATTCTCCCATAAAATCTTTTAATTATTATGTGGAGCTCTACTAAATTAGTAAAATGGTGTAGGGTATCATAAAGTCAACCCCGCCCGACTTTAGGACAATTTGGTTAAAGAATATTTTTTCCAAACACCATCAGAGTTATAGGCGAGGATTTAAAAAAAATATATATTTTTCTAACACCATCAGAGTTATAGGCGTAAATTTAAAAAAATATTTTTCCAACACCATCAGAGTTAAAGGCGAGGATTTAAAAAAATATATATTTTTCTAACACCATCAGAGTTATGGGCGTGGATTTAAAAAAAATTATTTTTCCACCACCATCAGAGTTATAGGATTTAAAAATATATATTTTTCCTAAATTACATTTTTTTATGTTTTAGAATCCTTCTCTCATGGCATTCCAATGGGACATTCTTTTGCAGCCCTTTAAAAATTCCACAATAGTCACTTGGTCATCGGAACGACAGACAATATGTCTGGCATTTATGTGAGCTCTGTGGTGATATGAAACATAATTGCATAAAATACAATAAATTACATAATGACTTCCAATTAAGGAGACAACACATAAAAGTGACAAGTATTCCAATTACCAGCTCGGTGGCACAAAACGAGCAAGTGGTTATGAGGGTGTTCTTAAAAACTAACACTGCTACTGTGAAATAAGCAACAAACTGCTGAAGGTGATGTAGCCAGGAAGCCAGACCCTTAGACAACCACATTACATAAAATTGTGAAACCCATCTTGGGGGTCTGCCTGCATAACCTCTCTCCCCGTGACACTTACAAGTGAAATAAAATATTTCTTGCTATTATTGCTCGTGCCTGAGTTATGCAAATGATGTTAATTAGAAAAATTTCTTCAATTCGGATGCCAGAATTGCCTGGCCGCATTGCCAGGCAAATGGAATTGCCGCGGTGGAATGGTGATTGTTGCGCTGGTGTAACGACCACAAGACCGACCACTTCATTATGTTTTTGTTTCCAATTTTCGGGTTTTTTTCCTTTTGGCTGCTTATTTTTGGTCAAATTACAAAGCAATGTTTTGTTGCTGCCAAAAAACACGAAGTGCATTAAATGTTTATTGTTTATCGTTTCCATTTGGTATATCTTCGAGGAGGAGAATTTGCCGCTGGCTAGATGCCACCATATGTTACTTTGAAGCTGATAATAGTTTTGGCATTATCTCCGCAATGCAATAAAATATTGTGTTCTATGGTTTTTGTAAATTTTAATTTTTTTAATAGGGATGACGAAACTAAGCTCTTTTTTGGTTCAATGGGTATGTAATTAAGCAGAATTGTCGATTTTAGAGTTAAGATCAGTCAGAAGATTTGCAAAAGATATAAAAGCATTATTGGACCTTACCTCTTCTTTGAGCGCTACGGTGAATTGATATCCAACATTATTCATCGGAATTGTTTCAAATTTGTTATTTGATGTTGGTAGTGGATACTACAGCCTAAGACAGAAAATTGTCTGTGCCGGTCCACGTCTTCGTATAGCCCCCATACCGTACCGTACCTCCCGATGCTCGGTACTTTGTTGATTTTTGCGACATTATTCATCGGGGTTGTTTCAAATTTTGTATTTGATATTCGTAGTAGATACTACAGCCTATGACAGAAAATTGTCTGTGCAGGTCCACGTCTTCGTATAGCCCCCATATAACGCTACCTCCCGATATTCAGTATTTTGATGATTTTAGCGACATTATTCACCAGAATTGTTTCAAATTTGGTATTTGAAGTTCATAATGGATACTTCAGCATAAGATGCAAAATTGTCTGTGCCGGTCCACGTCTTCGTATAACAACCGTATAACGGTACCTCCCGATATTCGATATTTTGATGATTTTAGAGACATTATTCACCGGAATAGTTTCAATCAAGTATTTGAAGTTGGTAGTGGATACTACAGCCTATGACAGAAAATTGTATGTGCTGGTCCAAGTCTTCGTATAGCCCCCATATAACGGTACCTCCCGATATTCAGTATTTTGATGATTTTAGCGACACTATTCACCGGAATTGTTTCACATTTGGTATTTTAAGGTAGTAATGGATACTACAGCCTAAGACAGAAGATTGTTTGTGCAGGTCCACGTCTTCGTATATCCCCCATATAACTGTACCTCCCTATATTCGGTATTTTAATGATTTTAGCGACATTATTCACCGATTTTTTTTTTAAGTTTCACATTTGAATATTCCAGGTCCATGTTGTCGTATAGACCCTAATATAACAGCTAAATTTGGTATTTTTAAGATTTTAACAGCATTTTTAACGGATTTTATTGTTTTTGAGAATTGCCAAATTCGTTCCAACTGGTGGAGGGTATTCAAAGTTCAGCCTGGCCGAACTTACAATTTTTTTATACATTTTCTAAAGAAAGCAATATGAGGTTGTTTCAATTTCATTCCCATGCCTTCCATTTCGAAATGACAACCCTAGCTTCAACCGAAACAAGTTGGTCCCTGCGCTAATTTGGTTGTTTCCAGTTGTTGGACTCCGTTATGGTTAAGATTGTGGCACATTATGGCTTGAAGGCAATGCAATTCTTTAGGAAATATTAACAAATTCCGATTGTTAGTTGCCAACGCTGATATACTGGCATTGCCCATTAGTCTGCTTCAATGATGTGGTTATAGCTCTCCCTATCTCACCCCTTCAAGATGCATTAATTGTATTTATCGGATTGCATACATCCACTTAGTTAGCACCAACAATTTTGGTTTTCACCCAAAACTGTGTTCATATTTTATTCAACAACAACAACATTTGCAAAAAACACACAACAAAATAATAAAAGGAACAAGGATAACAAAAGGAAAAAAAATATATAAAATAAATAAATTTTGGATGTGGTTTTATTTGGCTTAGTATTTGTCGATTTCTTTTTAAAATTTTAAGACTCGATATGCTTGTGGTTCATGTGAATAGTTGGCATTAGAGGGAGATTTTGTATTGAAGAGATTTATTTGTGAGAACTTTAATCTAAAAACGAATGTTCAATTTCAAACAAAAATAAGTTTAAAAGTATAAGTCGGTTCTGCCGACCATTGCCTGAGGGTATACATTTGTCGGCAGAACCGACGTATACCTTTTGACTAGTCTTTGTCCGAAATTGAACATTCGTTTTCAGATTAAAGTTCTCACAAATATATCTCTTCAATACGAAATCTTCTTCTAATGCCAAATATTCACAGGTTGGATTAATTAAAAAAATTTGGACCTCTGTTATGATTATTCAAAGTATTGACCAACTATGGGGTAGGTTCCGAAGGAATGGGCCAATACTGTCCATTTCATATCGGTCCTAAATAAATATGATACACAGGGTGAGATGAAAAAACTGCAACCAACTTCAGAATGCTGTCATTTCTAAACCACTCGTCCGACAGTGAGAGCTCATTATATGGTTTACAAGCGTACAAAAGCATTTTGGTGAGAATTTTCCGGAAAAAAAAACTTATTCGTGATGGAATTCAAGCGTGATAGTGTGATTTCTTTATATTTGGCGGGATAACCACAAGTGGCTATCGTTAGAGCACTCCAGCATTTAAATGTGAATAAAAATCTTTTGTGTCTCGTACCATCGCTCGTTACCGTGATACTGGTAGTGTAGCCCTCTGACGTCAAGGAAGTGGACGGAAGAAAACAGCAACATAAGCAGAAATGGTTCGAAAAGTAAAGAAGCGACTTGATCGAAACCCGCGTTGCAGTGGCCAAAAAATGCCTCCCGAGCTGAACATATCGCAATATTCCATTCGGCAAATATTGGAAAATGAACTCGGGGTAAAGTCATTGAAATTCCAAAAAGTGCAAGAACTTACACCGCAACAGAAAGAAAATAGACTCAAAAGAGCTAAAAAGTTGCTTCGCTTGGCCGAAAGTGGTGAGTGAACTGCCGAATTTGGTTTTCTTCGATGAGAAAACATTAGTTGTTTACTTGCAAAGAGTTCAGCTGAAAATGTGCACCTTCGGTTGGCAACCAGAACTCAAGCGCCAGCCATGGTGATGGTGTGGGCCGCCATAACAGCCGATGGTCGCTCTCCTCTCGTATTAATCGACCGTGGCATCAGAATAAATGCCGAATATTATCGCGAACATATTATGGAGGGTATATTAAAGCCTTGTGCATGCAAACATTTTGGCCGCAGACCTTGGACATTCCAAGAAGACTCAGCACCTTCGCACTCCGCGCCACCCAAGAATGGTTATAAAATGAGGTTCCTCGCGTAATTTCCAGCGCACAATGGCCACCAAAATCTCCGTTGGACTATTGTGTCTGGAGTATTTTGGAAAGCAAGGTTGGTACTAAAAAATACCAAAGTGTCGATTACCTCAAGCAAGCGCTTCGCCGGGAACGGGCTACATCCGGGCAGCATGTGACGGTTTAATTGGCCATTTGAAGGCCATAATTCGTGCCAAAGGTGACCAATTGCTGCTATGCAATGCAATGCTATTTCCGACATCTTTAGCTTTCATTCAATAGAATTTAAAAAAAATGTAAAAATTATGACGTTTGACTTTGTTGCAGGTTTTTTTTTATGTCACCCTGTATAAGCATGTCTTCTTCATTCCAACATTATCTACTCTTATGTACATTTCTATATAACCTACCAACATACAAAACTATTTCATAGTCTGAATCAATCTATGTCAAACCATTTTGTTTGATATCTTCAATATAAACTTGAACCGAAGGGCTGTATTAATACAACAGCAGAAAAAGGTCCAATACATATCGCATATGCAAAGATTACAGCTACTGCCCTTCAGTGGGTAGGTTTTAAATATTCCAACATTGCATGGGATTAACTTTAAAACAAAATCAAACCGGCCACCCAACACCACACAAGCTGCCACCCACCCAAAACTAACGCATTGTAAAATATCCGAATGACTGATGGAGAGGCTAAAAGTAATCGTTTCGTATCACATGGACAGTATCGACAGTGGCAAAGACATTTTGCTGGCCCGACCAAAATTCATATAAAATGTATTCAATAGATATATTTTGTACATCCCAAACACACACACATATATATTATATGTGTGTGTAAATGTCCAAGCCTCATGGAACTCATCTTTATAGGGAGGATTAAAAAACCAAACATTTTTCAGATGAAAAGTAGTGGGTATGTGCGGGAACATCAATTCAAATTGTGCGTAAATAGAGTTGGGCAAAATATGCAAATGTCCAAGTTCTTCCCATTTTTGTTGCGACAGATATAAAAAAAACTAAAATAAAGTAGAGCCTCAACTCACGACAAAAGAATGGAAAAATGGTTCGAAAAATTCCATCTCAGTTTTTCAAATATTAAATTTTAAAACCTGGAGCATACAATATAAAACAAACGAGGCATTGACCCTCTTTTTTATACCCACCACCATAGTATGGAGGGTAAATTAAGATTGTCATTCCGTACGTAACACATCGAAATATATACAGGGTGAGGGTTTTTATATATTTTTTTAATTTTATTAAATAAAAGCAAAAAGTGTCGAAAATAGCATCAAATTTTAGAATTAGTTTAGATTTGTTCGAATTGATCACCTTTGGTACGAATTATGGCCTTCAGACAGCCAATGAAACCGTCACACTCTGCCCGAATGTTGCTCTGTGTTATTTTGGCCCATTCCCGGCGAAGCGCTTGCTTGAGGTGATCGACACTTTGATATTTTTTAGTGCCAACCTTGCTTTCCAAAATACTCCAGACACAATAGTGCAACAAATTGGTATCCGGAGATTTTGGTGGCCATTGTGTGCTGGAAATGAAGCGAGGAACCTCACTTTGTAACCATTTTTGGGTGGCGCGTGCTGAGTGCGATAATGTTGAGTCCTGCTGGAATGTCCAAGGTCTGCGGCCAAAATGTTTTCGTACCAAAGGTTTTAATACACTCTCCAGAATATTTTCGCGATAATATTTGGTATTTATTCTGAAAACACGGTCGATTTATACGAGAGGAGAGCGACCAGTGGCTATTATGGCGGCTCACACCATCACCATTTCTGCTGATGTTGCTGTTTTCTTCCGTTCACTTCCTTGAAGTTGGGCTACACTACCAGTATCACGGTAACCAGCGATGGTACGAGACACAAATGATTTATTGACATTTAAATGCTGGAGTGCTCTAACTATAGCCACTTGTGGTTTTCCAGCCAACTATAAAGAAATCACACTATCACGCTTGAATTCCATCACCAACTTCCAACTTTTTTTCTGGAAATTTCTCACTAAAATTCTTTTGTACGCTTGTAAACAATATAATGAGCTGTCACTGGAATAATTTTAACAGATGTCGGACGAGTGGCTTAGAATTGACAGCAGTCTAAAGTTTATTGCAGTTTTTCATCTCACCCTGTATTTGGTATTATATGAAGGGATAATAGGGCTGGAATCCTCAATGTTGATAAAAATGGTTTCCGTAATAAAGATATGTAGGTGGTTTTGGAACTATACTATATTTGGCTTTGGGTGAAGGAATAGAGCTGGAATCCCAAAATTTGCTATTGAGGTTGGTATCTGGGATTGAGATATTAGAGTGGGTTTGCTAATGCTTAATATATTTGTACAAAAGGACTAAATAATACCAAATTTGGTATTGGGTGAAGCGATATTACTAAGTGTTACTAAATTAGCTGGAATCCCGAAATTCGATATTGAGTTCTCTGTTGGTTTATGGTGTTAAGATACGGTGATGGTTTGGGAAATGTGTACTATAATTGTATGAAAAGTACAAAATTGTACTAAATTTGGTGTTGGATAAAAAAATAGAGCTTAAATTCTAAATTTTTATATTGAGGTCACTGATGGTATCATCTGTGGTTAAGATATCGAGATGAATTTAGAAATGTGTACTATAATTTTTCAAAAAGTACTAACTGGTACTAAATTGGCTAGAATCCCAAAATTTGATATTGAGGTCTCTGTTGGTATCTGGTGGCAGTTTTGCAAATGCGTTTTGTAAATGGTTCTCACTTTGGATCACTTTTGGTATCTATGATGGGGAGATGTTGATTATCCTGGATATACCTATTAAATATTCTTTAATTTAGTATTGAGTGAAGGAATAGAGCTGGAATTCTGAAATTTACTCTTGGTTCTAGGATTTTACAACTGAAAATGTTGAAATAGTTTTGGACAGAAATATTGGATGTGAGTCCATTGTGCAATGGTTTATTAATATAATTTCCGATAATCAAGTATCCCGTGCTTGCTTGTCTTGAATAAAATATGTAGGACTCTATGAGGGTTAATCAAATGTTGTTTCTATGTAAAAAGTGCCGGAAGTGCCAAATATTTCATTACAAAAATTTACATATTTTTTACACATTTTTTAAAAATATTTTACATCTTTTTATACCCTACAACACTGTGCGTTTGATTGGGCCCAAAATTATGTAACACCTCGAAGTATTGGTTTTCCACATAGGAAAGTATTTAGGATCTTCCTATCTCGCCGAGCTGAGTGGGTCTAGCTATATATGCCTGTTTGTCTATCCATGTTAATTTGTAATTACTCTACAGGTCGCAATTATGGCCCGATCCTCCGAAATTTTGCATGGAGGTCGGGTTATGGGGTAAAAATAGACAAACAATTGAACATTTTCCTGATTTTGCAGTTGCTCTATAGGTCGCAATTATAGAAAGTTAGCATGGGACTAGGGCTTAGGGCTGGGCAGAAGCCTTCCAATTTGGATGGTCATCGGGTAATATTTAGTGGGTGAAATATACCATAATATTTTTGTTAAAAAAAAAATCAAATTTTCTATTAAACCGCGGATATTTTTAATTCCGTCGAAATCACAAATAGGTGAACAGGTCAATTCTGACCGTTACATAGATGCCGATAGTAAATATATCGGGTATATATAGCGAAATATACACGATGTATATATACAAAGGAAGGGGATGTTAGCTAGAATGCTTATATCTCAAAAATGGCTGGACCTATTTCGACAAATTTTGTCAATTCAGAATGCCCTCTTGGCATGAAAGTATAAAATCCAAAAAAATCGCATGAAAAGATGACAATAATGATGTTAATACAGACTTCGTAGTATTTTGGGAATTTTTTTATTTTTGCATATTTTGATCGCATGCGATTTTTTTTCAATCTATATCTATAAAAGAGGAAAATGTTTGTATGTTTGTTTGTTTGTAATTTATGGACTGGAAAACCGCTGAACAGATTTTCCTGAAAATTTGCATGTATACTTCAACATCGCCTGAAAGTACATAGGCTATATATATTTTTGAAATTCCTCTTGGAAGTGGAGATATAGCATCAGAATCGGAGGTACCTCCCAAAAATTTAGATTTTGTATGCACATATCTATTGATCGATTATAGATACAGTCCCCAAATTTAGAATGCGTAACGGAATTTGGAACAAAAATAAATTTGCCAAATTATATTGAAATCGGTTCAGATTTGGATATAGCTCCCATATATATTTTCGACCGATTTCAAGCATTTGATGAATTTTATCTAAAAAATTGATTTCCCAAATTATATTGAAATTGGTTCAGATTTGGATATAGCTTCCATATATATTTACAGCCGATTTCGTTCATTTGATGCCTCAAACACGATTCGATTCCAATAAAATTTGAAATGTTTAACGAGATTTGCTTCGAAAATAAATTTTCTCAAATTATATTGAAATCGGTTCAGATTTGGATATAGCTCCCATATACATTTTCGGCCGATTTCATCTATTTGGTGCACCAAACACGATATGTATGTCCAATTTTAATGAAATTTGAAATAAGTAACGAAATTGGGAGCAAAAATGAATTTGTCAAATTATATTGAAATCGGTTCAGATTTGGATATAGCTCCCATATATATTTTCCGCTGATTTCATATATTTGATGCACAAACCACGATACGTATTTCCGATTCCAATGAAATTCGTCATGAGTGACTAAATTTGGTACAAAAATAAATTTGACAAATTATATTCAAATTCGCTCAGATTTGATTATAGCTCCCATATATATTCTCGGTCGATTTCACATATTTGATGCACCCAAAGCGAGAGAAACGAAATTTGGCACCAGAAAAAAATTGCCAAATTATATTGAAATCGGTTGAGGTTTGGGTATAGCTAACATATATATTTCGGCCGACTTCATACATGTTATGCACCAAACACGACATATATGACCGATTCCAATAAAATTCAGAATGTGTGGCGGAATTTGGTTATAATAATAAATGTGATAAATTAATTGGAAATTAGTTAACATTTGGATATAGCTCCCATACATATATTCTCGGCCGATTTCGCATATTTGACGAACCAATTTCAATGAAATATGAAAGTTGTGGCGGAATTTGGTGTAAAAGTAAATTTTTTAAAATTATATTTAAATCGGATCAGATTGGGCTATGATTTTAATAAGAACCATTGACCCACAACGCCTTAGGCTAACACTAAAAAACGCTTATTACGAGGAAGTATGTTGCTACATTGCAGTTTCCTGCACGCTTTGTATTTGCTATGAAATAAATAAATCCAAAGGACAAACCTTTCGTGTATGCATGTCATGTTACTGCTTTTAATCCAACATATATTCGTAAATAAAATTTTGAATGCATATAAAATCAAAAGGTGTAGCGAAGCGCACCGACTTCAGCTAGTTTGACTTATAAAATTGGGGGCTTCCAACATATTTTCGTGTTGTAGGGTATCACATGGTCGGCCCCGCACGACTATAGCCTTTGCATACTTGTTTCAACCTGGTCACATCAGACATTAGCAACACATAACCTTTCAATTTATGTGTGTATGCATGTTATCACGTACGTTACAACAAAACACAATCTGTGGAAAAACGCTTCATATAATATCGTCAATCTAATTGATGAGTTTAATTGCTTTCGATATTGTTAAGCACTTTTGATGAATGGTCGGTTAGGACATCTATTGGCATGGTCCTTTAAAAAAAGGACGACTACGACAAACCACCACCCATTGTTTTTTGATTTTTTAATGAACTATGTCTATTTAAATATTGTATACCAACATGTATTGGTTGAATCTGAGGGAAACTTGTAAAAATAGGTCAGTTAATATAAGCAGAACGTTAAATGTGCCTGAAGGTAGATTTTAGAAAAAAAAAACACAAAAAAAAATAGTAAAAAGGCAGCTAAGTAAGCCGGACTGAACCTTTAATACCCTCCACCATTTGGAAGGAACTTGACATTTTTGAAAAAAAAAACCGTAAACTACAACTTAAATGAAACCCGTTATATGGGGACTATACAAAGAAGAAATTTTTAGTCATAAGCTGTAGTACCCATTAGGAATTTTAAATACGAAATTTGTTACAACTACGGTGAATATTGTTGCAGAAATCATGAAAATACCGAGTATCGGGAGATACCGTCATATGTAGACTATACGAAGACGTGGACCTGCATACGAATTTTTTTTTGACGTAGGTTGTAGTACCCATTTAGATCTACCAATACGACATTTGAAAGGATTCCGGTGAATAATGTTTCTGAAATCAACAAAATACCGAATATCGGGAGGTACCGTTATTGGGGCTCTACGAAGAGGTGGAGTTGCATTCAAAAATGTTTGTCATAGGCTGTAGTACCCATTACGAACTTTAAATTTGAAATAATTCCGGTAAATAATGTCGCTAAAATCATGAATATACCGAATATCGAGAGGCACTGTTATATGGCGGCTATACGAAAACGTGGACCGACATGACCCATTTACGAACTTAACCAGCCTACCGGTAAACTATGCATATATATGCAAAATGTTAGCCTTCTATCTCAATTCGTTCGAAAGAGAGCGTGATTACAACAGACGGACATCGCTAGATCGTCTTAGAATTTTACGCTGATGCAGAATATATATACTTTGTAGGATATATTATGAATATTTCGAGGAGTTACAAACCGAATGACAAAGCTAATATACCCTCCATAGAATGGTGGAGGGTATAAAAATGATTTTACAATGTCAGTACTTTTATGTGAGGGTTATGTTATAACAAATAAGCAAAGGCTATAGTTGTGCGGAGCCGCCCATTTGATACCCTACAACACTAGAATGATTTAGAAGCCCCCCATATGTCCATATCCATTTTGGAATATTTGGCCTTTGGAATTATGTCCCGGAGCACTGCCCAGATATTACTCTTAGCATTTTGACCAGGGACATTTTTCCAATATTTACGCACTCCGCCGTGCTGTCAGTTGTTGTGGCCAATTTTACAGCTAAATATAATCCAATGGTCATCCAAAATGCTTGAATTCCTCCCAGTCGTTAACTCCCTTCTCAGCGTGTCGATTGGCTTCAATTATGTGATCAGCACATTTTTTCTGTCTTTGCACATCATCCCCAAAAGCAAAAGGTTCCTCCGTATCTCCAAATATAGACTAATCTATATGATTTGCTTGTCTACGATATATGGCTATATTCGTCAACGAAATCAGCATAAAAAAGCCAGAAGTTCGCCTTTTGTGTATTGCGGAAATCGCCTGTAAGTGATGCTGGTATTTTTTCACACAAAAGTAGTGGTCCATTCTATCCGTTGTCCTAAACTCTAACTTCATGCGAGATTTCGTTACCTTTGGTTTCTATTTGTGATCTCTATAACGGCTACAAATAAGGAAAAATGACCCTTGGTCCTTTTCAACCCCTAAATATATTGCGGCCATCTTTGAAAACAATAGGCCTAGCCCTTCTGAGCCTAACACTATTCTTGTGAAAATTTTCGTGAGGTTCAGACGATAAATGCACACTGTATATAATAACCCCAACCTGTGGTTTAAGGTGAAAAAATATTACAAAATATACACTTCAATATTATAAGTCAGATTGAAAAAATCGCATGCGATAAAAAATTTGAAAAAAATAAAAAAATACAGAAAATATTACAAAATTTATACTAACGTGATTATTGGCATCCTTTTATTCTATTTTTTTTTTTTTTAATTTTATTCTATTATGCAAAGAAAGCATTCTGAATTGACAAAATTCGTCAAAATTGGTTCAGCGATTCTTGAGATATAATCATTCTAGCTAACATCCCCTTTCTTTGTATACACACATTGTATATATTTCGCTATATATATCCAATATATTTACTATCGGCATCTACGTAACGGTCAGAATTCACATTTTCGTCTGTTAGTGATCTCGCCGGAATTACAAATATTCGCGGCAAAATTTGATTTTTATTTAGCACAAATGTTACGGTTTATTTCACCCACCAAATGTTACCCGATGACCCTCGAAATTGGAAGGCTTCTGCGCTGCCCTTAGCTCTAGCCCCATGCTGACTTTCGCTTTGATTGCTCTATAATTGCAACCTATAGAGCAACTACAAAATCAGGAAATTTTTCTGTTTTGGTCCATAATCACATACTAAAGGTACATGTGTGCGTATGATTAATATATTGATATTATTTTATTATGTATACGTGCTGTGGTACGGTGGTGTAGGATATCATATTGATCGATTTACCCAAATTTTTGTACTTTTTCTACTGGATTTGTCTTTTTTGTACAGAATTTCAGCGGTTAAACACAAAACGATAAGAAACCAATGCCAAACTGTATGTGACTTCTTATCCCTGCGGTTCCAGCAGACAAAAAATCCCATTTGCCTCAACACTTTAACATACCATCCAACCATTAAACGTTGTAATTGTTGCCTTGATTACAAGCGGTTTGTGGAAAGTATAAATACTGTGAATCCCTATATAAGGATTTTCCATTGAAAATAACGAATTTTCCTAAGTTTTCTACCCTCAAAAATTTCATGGAAAGTTAACAATTTTCTTATGAAGTTGGACGAACAACCAGCTTAGTAGGAGCATACAAATAGATGAGCGCACATTGTTGTTGTTAACTTTGCCGAAATTGACTTTGAGCGAGCCAAAAGAAAAGTTTGAGTAATTAGAAAATATTTTACAAAGGCTTCATTTCGGACAAGTTTGTGTAAAATTAATTGATTTAACCAAACTTCATTTGTGGAGCATTTTGACACACACACTCACACACACACACACAAATTTGAAGTTTGAAAGGAAACTCTCCATTCAAAATATCGACTAAAGCCAAGAAAACTGATTAAGGAAGCATGAGAATATTGCATAATTTTGAATTTGGATATCTAAGTCACTTTCTAAGTTGCAACGATGCATGTTAAATGGCTTTCTAAGGCAAAGTCAAGTAATGAATGAAGGTAATTATATTTCCGGTATACTGACATAAATATCCTATCAGGGACAAAATTTTAATGAGGTTTAATATTATTTGTGTTAATGTGAAAGAAAAACTTTTTAGAGAATACCAGAAAGCCTTCGCATAGAAGACCAGAAGGGGTTCTCATAGAAGAGCTGAAGGTCTTCGCATAGAAGAGCTGTAGGTCTTCGCATAGAAGAGCTGTAGGTCTTCGCATAGAAGAGCTGTAGGTCTTCGCATAGAAGAGCTGTAGGTCTTCGCATAGAAGAGCTGAAGGTCTTCTCATAGAAGAGCTGAAGGTCTTCTCATAGAAGAGCTGAAGGTCTTCTCATAGAAGAGCTGAAGGTCTTCTCATAGAAGAGCTGAAGGTCTTCTCATAGAAGAGCTGAAGGTCTTCTCATAGAAGACCCGAAGAAGGTCTTCTCATAGAAGACCCGAAGAAGGTCTTCTTCTCATAGAAGACCCGAAGAAGGTCTTCTTCTCATAGAAGACCCGAAGAAGGTCTTCTCATAGAAGACCAGAAGCAGGTCTTCTTCTCATAGAAGACCCGAAGAAGATCTTCTCATAGAAGACCAGAAGCAGGTCTTCTTCTCATAGAACAGCAGAAGAAGGTCTTCTTCTCATAGAACAGCAGAAGAAGGTCTTCTTCTCATAGAACAGCAGAAGAAGGTCTTCTCGTAGAAGACCAGACGAAGGTCTTCTCGTTGAAGACCAGAAGAAAGTCTTTTCGTTGAAGACCAGAAGAAAGTCTTCTGTAGAAGACCCGAAGAAGGTCTTCTAATAGAAAACCCGAAACAGGTCTTCTTATAGAAATCCCGAAGCAGGTCTTCTTATAGAAACCCCGAAGCAGACCTTCTTATAGAAACCCCGAAGCAGACCTTCTCATAGAAGACCCGAAGAAGGCCTTCTCATAGAAGACCAAAAAAAGGTCTTCGCATAGAAGACCCAAAGAAGGACTTCTCATAGAAAACCAGAAGAAGGTATTCTCACTAAAGATCAAAATGTGTTCTACTCGAAGGTCAGACCTTCCAACCGCATGAGCCGTAATTTGTTATTTTAATTCGTAACTGGAGAAATAAATATCGCATAAATTTTGAGGTTTTTGGGGGTCTTGTATAATTTATATTTTCCGCCTTTTTCCTATTTGCAGTGAAGTGCGATTTTTAATTTTTAAGTTTCTCATAGCTTCAAACTTGCAACAATTAATATTTTCCATGGTTTTTCCCAGCCCATCATATGGAGATGCAACATCAATTACTCATCGACACACCCCATACGTGTTTGATGACAAAAAGGACAACCACATTCTTCAACCTTTTATTCATTTATATTGATCGAAATTATAACTTCACAACTTTGTGCCATGGATCCCTCAGTGTCTCGTTTCGTTCACTTGACTGCCGATTTCCGTGGCCATCCATCCAGCCCAGGCCCAAGCCCATAAACCACTGTGGTGGTGACGACGGTAATGCATGCCACTTCAACTTTTCCCTGGCAAACTTTTCAAATATGAGTCTTAACACTGACAAACCAAAAACAAAAAAAATGATGTCAAAGTTGAACTGATTTTGTTCCTCTTGAAATGATGTTGAGTTGTTGCTGTTGGAATTCCATCTTCAATCCCAGCCCGTCCGGCGGAGGGTGGGTGATGTGCATACGAACGGGGGAGGTGTAAAGAGTAATAACAAAATATGTGTGTACAAGTTTACTGAGAAACAACATGGAACAGTCATAAATCTCCGTAACGTTTTTCTTGGTTTTGTTTTTGTTTGTTTGCTTTTTTACAGCTAACTTCCACTAGCCACAAAAAAGGAAGAACAGAACAAAAAAAAAATAGCGGGAAAAAAATTCTAGACACGTTAGTTTAAACGAGAACTGCAACATCTGCATTTTTTACGCTTAAGACATATTATCAGAAACTTTTTAACACATTTTGTGGAGCAAACACACAAAAACAACAGCAACATGGGGGAAGGAGGCGAGGACGACAAAAGCAATAAGCCTACATAAAAAAGAGGTTTTACTAAAGAATTACTAAAAGAATATACATATGTACGTGTAAATGGGGGGATGTATTGTGGGGGAAGGGGGGTTAAATGTATATTGATGTCTACATGGAATGACAACACTTAACTGCTTTTAATATAATCCGAATACAAGTTCATTGAAATTATGGCTCTTAATGGGGAAAAAGGGTTGAGGAAGAGAGAAAATAATAGAAGCATAGACAACAATTTTAAAGATCACCACGCCTAGAATAGTGTTAAAAACTTGAATGGGAACCAGTGTAGATGTCAAGATAAATAAATATTTAATTAGGAAAGACACAAACCAATGTAATTTTTCTTCGGTTCAGAAAGGGTTAATAAAGAGATAAAGAGAGAGAGAGAGAGAGAGAGTGGGAGAGACGAAGTAAACTAGAGAAAAACAAGTAAAAAAGCTGTAAGTTCGGCCGGGTCGAACTTTGAGTACCCTCCACCATTTGGAACGAATTTGGCAATTTTTAAAAACAATAAAATCCGTTAAAAATGCTGTCAAAATCTTAAAAATGCCGAATGTAGCTGTTTTATTAGGGACTATACGACGACATGGACCTGCATAGGTAACTTTTGTCATAAGCTATTACAATATTCAAATGCGAAACTAAAAAAACGGTAATAATGTAGCTAAAATCATTAAAATACCGAATATCGGGCGGTACCGTTATATGGGAGCTATACGAAGATGAGGTCCTGCACAGACAATTTTCTGGCATAGGCTGTAGTATCCATTACGAATTTTGAAATACCAAATTTGAAACAATTCCGGTGAACAAATTCGCTAAAATCATCAAAATACCGAATATCGGGAGGTACCGTTATATGGGGGCTCTACGAAGACTTGGACCTGCACTAACAATTTTCTGTAATAGGCTGTACTATCGACTACGAACTTCAGATACCAAATTTGAAACAATTCCGGTGAATAATGGCGCTAAAATCATCAAAATACCGAACATATGGGGGTACCGTTATACGGGAGCTATACGAAGACATGGACCTGCACAGACAATTTTCTGTCTGAGGCTGTAGTATGCATTTCAAATTTCAAATATTAAATTTGAAACAATTCCGGTAAATAATGTCGCTAAAATCATCAAAATACCGAATATCGAAAGGTACCGTTATATGGGGGCTATACGAAGACGTGGACCTGCACAGACAATTTTCTGTCTTCGGCTGTAGTATCCATTACGAATTTTAAATACCAAATTTGAAAGAATTCCGGTGAATAAATTCGCTAAAATCATCAAAATACCGAATATCGGGAGGTACCGTTATATAGGGGCTATACGAAGACGTGGACCTGCACAGATAATTTTCTATCTTAGGCTGTAGTATCCATTTCGAACTTCAAATACTAAATATGAAAACAATTCCAGTGAATAGTGTCGCTAGAATCATCAAAATACTGAATATCGGGAGGTACCGTTATATGAGGGCTATACGAAGACATGGACCTGCACTAACAATTTTCTGTCTTAAGCTGTAGTACCCATAACAAACTACAAATACCGAATTTAAAACAATTCCGGTGAACAATGTCGCTAAAATCATCAAAATACCGAACCGTTATATGGAGGCTATAATAAGACGTGGACCTGCACAGACAATTTTCTCTCTTGGGCTGTAGTATCCATTTCGAACTTCAAATATTAAATTCGAAACATTTCTGGTGAATGATGTCGCTAGAATCATCAAAATACCGAATATCGGGAGGTACCGTTATACGGGGGCTATACGAACACGTGGACCAACATGACCCATTTTCAATACCAAAAGTCCAGCAGACGTAACGTTCGTATGAGCAAAATTTTATCAATCTATTTCAACTGCTGAGTCCTGTTGTATGGTCCAAGGCCTGCGTCCAAAATGTTTGCGTGCCCAAGGCTTTATTCTTATGCCACGGTCGATTAATATGAGGAGAGAGCGACCATCGGCTGTTATGGTGTTGGCCGCACCATCACCATAGCCGGCGCTTGAGTTCTGGTGGCCAACCGAAGGTGCACATTTTCAGCTGACCTCTTTGGCAAATAAACAGTATAATTTTGTTTGTTTACAAACTGCTGCACAACGAATGTTTTCTCATCGGAGACGGAGAAAACCAAATTCGCTTGTAAACAATATAATGAGCTGTCAATGGAATAATTTTAACAGCTGTCGGACGAGCGGCATAGAAATGGCAGCAGTCCGAAGTTGGTTGCAGTTTTTTCATCCCAACCAGTAGTCGGCTCTGAACGACCTTTCCGTACTGGTTTTTATTACAATGTCGCCGAAGAATTTCGTAGTTTCTCCACGGAAAATTCACAGGCAAAGGCGAATCTTTATTTGTTCAGGTATTTATACCCTACAACACTATGTGTTGGGGGTATTATAAGTTTGATTGGGCCAAAAATTATGTAACACCACGAAATATTGATTTCCCACATAGGAAAGTATATATGGATCTTCCTATCTCGTCGAGCTGAGTCGATCTAGCTATGTATGTCCGTCCGTCCGTCTGTCCATGTTGATTTGTAATCACTCTACAGGTCGCAATTATGGTCCGATCTTCACCAAATTTAGAATGGAGGTGGGGCTAGGGTCAGAATAGAACCCTATTTCTTTTGGAGATGATAGAATAATATTTAGGGGTTGAAATGGACCAAATACTGAAAAATGTCGAATTTTGCAGTAGCTATACAGGTAGCAATTATAGACCAATCGACGCGGAATTTCGCATGTAGCTAGAGTTTTGGGCGGGGAAGAAGACTACCAATTTGGCCATATCTTTTTTGTTGAAAAAATTCAAAAATTTTCATTAAACCGCGTATATTTTAAATCCCGGCGAAATCACAAAGCCATGACAAGGTTACTTCTGATCTTTACATTGATGTTAAGATCCAAAAAATCGAATGTACAGCAAATATATGCGATATATATGTCTATCAAAGAAGATATGCTCGAGAACGGTTGAACTGATTTCGACAGTTCTCATTAATTCAGAATGGCCTCTTGGCAGGAAAGAAAAAACGTAAAACTAAAAAATCGCATAAAAATATCTCTCTAAAGATGAAAATATTGATTTTGTAAAATTTTCTCATATTTTTTCAATTTTGTCATATTTTTGGCATATTTTCATTTTGAATTAAACATTTGGTAATATTTCTACAGCTAACAAAACTAAGTAGTTAGGATATCAGGATATTATATACAGATCGCATTTATGGCCCGATCCTTATGAAATTTTGCATGGAGATAAGATGAGGGTCAGAATAGAAGCCTACTCTTTTTGGAGATAATCGCCATATATTTAGGGGTTGAAATGGACCAAAAAACTGCAAAATTGTCTGCAGGTCGTAATTATCGCCCTATCCTCACACACATTTGAATGGGGGTTACCGGACATTGCAAAAGCCAAGTAGTTTTGGATGGCCATCCAAAAATATTCCATGTGTAAAGGAGTTTGGCAACTTTTGTAGACAAAATACGAACATGTCCATTCCAGTGACTTTTTGGAGAATTCACAAATACAGGAAAGACGCACTTCTGACTATTCTTTTTAACACTGATTTCGTTGAAGAATGTAGTCAAATGTCTGTATCTCATATAGATGCGTTTCTGTCAAAAACCAATAATAAATGTTAATCTTTTGCCACTTCTGAAAGATTATTGGTCTTTGGGAAATATTGGTTCCAGATCTAGAAAGACCATTTAAGTGGAACATCTACCAATAAATTGGAAATGAGCAAATTAGTTTAAGTTGCTATTATTCGAAAATTAGAGAACGAAACCTGATGGGTTTCTTTTATTATTTGTAACAATATCTTGTGGAATTCTTTCGAGTATCTTGCCTATATAAACTGTACCGTTTATTATAGTGTTGTAGGGAATTTAACGGTCGGCCCCGCTCGACTGTAGCCTTTGCTTACTTGTTTTATACTGTGGTCATTAAATAGCCTGACGAATCGATATCAAGAAAAATAAGAAATAATTCTGAAAGAAATGATACCCTGTAAAGAGTAGCCTTTGGGAGTTGGGGACTGAGTTAAGTGTGATTGCAAAGAGAAAATGGCCACCAAATTTTTATACCCTTATGTCCTTGTACATTTGTTTGTAACAGGCAAAAGGAAACGAGATAGACCCATAGTTCCTTTTTATGATCTGCATAGAATCACATTCTGTGTCGATTTATGCATGTCCATCCGTCTGTCCGTCTGTCCATGTATTTTTGTAAACAAAGTACAGGTCGCATTTATTGCCCGATCCAGATGAACTTTTGCACAAACCATTTGTTTGGCCCAGGGACGAACCCAATTGAAATTGGAGATAATCGGTCAAAATTTAGATATTGCTCCCATATATATATCTTCGTCCGATTTGCCTTCTATTGTGCACCAAACGTGTAATATCAACCCGAATATTATGGAATTTTGCACATACAACCAAATTAGGCCTGAAAATAAGTATGCCAAGTGAATCGGTTCATATATAGCTATAGCTCCCATATATATTGTTCATCCGACTTGTTATTTTTGTCCTCTGCAGCCGTAATATGCACTCTGTAACAACAATATTTGGGGAAATATATCAAATACAGCTCAGAAATACCTTTGCTAAATTTTATCGAGATCAGTTCAGATTTGGATATAGCTCCCATACATAACTTCGTTCGATTTACCTTTTATTGTAAACCAAATGGGATAAAATTTGGCACTTACAACCGAATTGAGTCTAGAAGCTAGTATGTCAAATTTGGTAAAGATCGGTTCAGATATAGCTATAGCTCCCATATATACTGTTTATCTGATTTGTTATATTTGTTATCCACAACCGTAATATGCACTCCGTAACAACGATATTCAGGGAAATATATCAAATACAGCTCAGAAATATCTTTGCCAAATTTTATCGAGATCGTTTTCGATTTGGATATAGCTCCCATATATATCTTTATCCGATTTCAAATTAATTGTGCACCAAATGGGCAATACAAGTCCGAATTTAAAAGATACAAATGCTTGGGCATATTTATTCCTTTGACCTTTAAATTATAATTACAATCAATGCGTGTATGATTGAATTCTCCCATAAAAATTTTTAACTGTTATGTGGAGCTCTACTAAATTAGCAAAGTGGTGTAGGGTATCATAAAGTCGGCCCCGCCCGACTTCAAGACTTTCTTTATTGATTTTAAATTAAGTCCTTGTACCTTAAACAATATATCTCAACACTTGGCAGATACTTGACCGAATACAGCAGCAAGAGGAGAAGCAAATAATTCCTGATATTGATATTTCCTAACTCCTCAAAGCAGCAAGAATACAAATTTATGCCAGCGCATAAATATATTTATTAATCATATAGATTTCCAGTTCGTAAGCCAAAACATTCGATCTCCCCGAAAACATGAACCAAGGAACGTTATATTAAAAATTCGTTAATAAGTATTGATCCTTTAAAGCAGATGTTGAATAAACATTGCAAAAAAATATCTACATGTAATAAAATGAAATTATTATTTTTGTTTTGTTGCTACTCCAACAGCATTACATTTGTCAAGTAATTTTGAATTTTAAATCCACGCATACTCGCACGAACATATGTGTGTATATGAGACGACTTTATGGCTGCATTGGTACGACGACACACACCCACCAAATGTTGTGCGTTTGTATGTTTTCAACAGCGCAAAGCAACACTTAAAACTTTTGTGAAATTCTTCTTTTTTTTTACAACCAACACTTTAATTACAATTTCATTGTTTTGTTGAAGCCATTAATGCTGCTCATACCAACCAACCTTCCAACCAAACAACCATCCAACATATTGCAACGAACATCTACCCAGATCATACTACGACAAATGTTGGATTGTTTCTCCTCATCAAACACCATATAAGTTGCATGGTACTGTGGTATATGCGCATGTCCTTGAATGACATGTTCCATTGTAACATGTTGCAGTCACCACACCCGCAATACTATTCTCTTCTAAACGAGAGCAGAAATTTAAATCTCTTCTACAAAAAGGCGACGAGGTGAGTTTGTTTCGTGTATGAAGCCCTAGTTTATTCGTGAGATTCCATTGCAGATTTACACTGTGAGGAAAAAAAAACAACAAAAATGGAATTGCAGGGATTCCATTGCAGATTTACACTGTGAAGAAAAAAAGATTTGCAGGACAATTTAGAATTCTTTGTGAAATGTATTTATGGTGTGCTTAATGTCTGAGCATTATTGTCAAGGCATTCGATTGTTTATAAGCAAACAAACATTTGTATTGACAATTTATGTGAAGTAGATCACAGCAACTATGAACCTTTTTATACCCTCAGCCTCATGACTACGCTCTGAAGCCTCTGATTGGGCTAAAATATATGCCTTATCGAAATAACGGTTTTAGACCCTAGGTCTATTCGGACCATATCCGTTTCAGGGCATTTGAAGTCAACCTAGAGATGTCCACCCGTCTGTCTGTTTGACTGGAGCGCACGATAACACTCGAAGGAAGTATTCGAGGTGGTCCAAAGTTGGCAAATCGTAATATTATTATCAAACTTTTCAGGGAAAAACAAGTAAAAAAGCTGTAAGTTCCGCCGGGCCGAACTTTGAATACCCTCCACCATTTGGAACAAATTTTGTAATTTTCAAAAAAATTAAATCCGTTAAAATCCTATTAAAATCTTAAAAATACTGAATGAAGTCATATGTTAGGGTCAACACGAGGACGTGGACCTGCATAGGAAAATTTTGCCATAAGCTATTCAAATGCGAAACTTGAAACAAAAATCTGTTTATAATGTAGCTAAAATGATAAATAAACAAGTAAGCAAAGGCTACAGTCGAGCGGGGCCGACAGTTGAATACCCTACAACACTATAATAAACCATACAGTTTATATAGGCGAAATACTCGACAGAATTCCACAAGATATTGTGACAAATAATAAAAGAAAACCATCAGGCTTCGTTCTCTAATTTTCGAATAATAGCAACATAAACTAATTTGCTCATTTCCAATTTATTGGTAGATGTTGCACGTAAATGGTCTTCCTAGATCTGGAACCAATATTTCCCAAAGACCTATAATTTCTCAGAAGTGGCAAAAGATTGACATTTATTTTTGGTTTTTGACTAAAACGCATCTGAGATACAGACATTTGACTATATTCTTCAACGAAATCAGCCTTAACGAAATAGTCAGAAGTGCGTCTTTCCTGTATTTTTGAATTCTCCAAAAGTCACTGGAATGGACATTTTCGTATTTTGTCTACAAAACTTGGCAAACTATTCACACATTGAATATTTTTGGATGGCCATCCAAAACTGCTTGGCTTTTACAATGTCCGGTAACATCCATTCAAATGTGCGTGAGGATCGGGCGATAATTACGACTTGCTGACAATTTTGCAGTTTTTTTTGTCCATTTCAACCCCTAAATATATGGCGATTATCTCTGACCCTCATCTTATCCCCATGCAAAATTTCATAAGGATCGGGCCATAAATGCGATCTGTATATGATATCCTGATATCCTAACTACTTAGTTCTGTTAGCTGTAGAAATGTTTAATTCAAAATGAAAATATGCCAAAAATATGACAAAAATGAAAAAATATGAGAAAATATTACAAAATCAATATTTTCATCTTTAGAGAGATATTTTTATGCAATTTTTTTAGATGTTGTTTCTTTCCTGCCAAGAGGCCATTTTCAATTAATGAGAACTGTCGAAATCAGTTCAGCCGTTCTCGACATATAAGAGATCTTTCAAGCATATTTTCTTTGATAGACATATATATCGCACATATATTGCTATATATCCGATTTGTTGGATCTTAACATCAATGTAAAGATCAGAAGTAACCTTGTCATGACTTTGTGATTCCGCGGGGATTTAAAATATTCGCGGTTTAATGAAAAAATTTGAATTTTTTCAACAAAAAAGATATGGTCTATTTTACCCGCTAAATATTATCCGATGACCACCCAAATTAGTAGGCTTCTTCCCCGCCCTACACTCTATCTACATGCGAAATTTCGCGTCGATTGGTCTAAAATTGCGACCTGTATAGTTACTGCAAATTCCGACATTTTTTCAGTATTTGGTCCATTCCAACCCCTAAACATTTGGGGATCATCTCCAAAAGCAATAGGGTTTTATTCTGGTCCAAGCCCCACCTACATTCTAAATTTCGTGAAGACGGACGGACGGACATACATAGCTAGATCGACTCAGCTCGAACTTATAATACCCCCAACACATAGTGTTGTAGGGTATAAATACACTTTAATATTAGAAGTCAAATTGAAAAAATCGCATGCGGTAAAAAATATGTGAAAATAAAAAAAATTCACAAAATACTACAAAAGATATATTAATATCATTATTGACGTCTTTTTATTCGATTTTTTTTAGATTTCATTCTTTTATTTATAAGAGGGCATTTTGAATTGACAAAATTTGTCAAAATCCGCCATTCTTGGGATATAAACATTTTAGCTAACATCCCCTTCCTTTGCATATACACATTGTATATATTTCGCTATATATATCCGATATATTTACTATCGGCATCTACGTAACTGTCAGAATTTACCTTCTCGTCTATTTGTGATTTCGCCGGGATATTTAAATATTTAATTTGACTTTTATTTAACACAAATGTTATGGTCTATTTCACCCACCAAATATTATCCCATGACCATCAAAATTGGCAGGCTTCCGCCCAACCCTAAGTTCTAGCCCCATATTAACTTCTATTATTTTTCAGTTTTTGGTCCATTTCAACCCCAAAATATTATGCGATCACCTCCAACAGCAATAGGCTTCTGTTCTGGCTCTAGCCCCCCTTCCATTCTAAATTTCGTGAAGATCGTGCCATAATTGCGACCTGTAGATTGATTACAAATTAACATGGACAGACGGACAGACGGGCGACGCACATACATGGATGGATCGACTCAGTTCGGCGAGCTAGGAAGATCCATATATACTTTCCTATATAGAAAACCAATATTTCGAGGTGTTACATAATTTTTGGCCCAATCAAATACACATAGTGTATGACTTTTTGCAGTTTTTTTATCTTACCCTGTATTTACAGAATATATGCAGAGCTAAATCCAGAATGTATTGCTACCATGTATTGCTGTTTTTGTCACTGGTTATGTGGACTCTGTTATAATTATCGGCCCACCTACATCCCTTCACTTCTTAAATTAAAAATTGTTCATCTATACATACCTTCTTAGTTCAGTTCCACATCTCCCTGCCCAAAAGAAAAACAATCGATTATCCAGAGGTGTTATTTTTCTTCTGTATTTTTTTTTTTTTTTTTTTGTTTTATTTTTATTATTTATTAATATAATAAATGTTGAAGTATAAATCATTACTTAATTAAGTAAAAGCTTTAGCACATTTTCAAAAGTTGTCAATTGGTTTTGTCTCCGTTTTTCATTCAAAGTTATTCGTATCAATTTTTTTTATTTGGACTATAATAACAATAATAGGTCATACGATTTTATTATTTTGGTAACCTAAGATAGTTTTTTCTGTTTAATGGTTCGGCATTTGGTTAGAGTGTTTAAGTGTCGAAACGAAAATTTGGTAACAATTACAAAAATGTGTGTGGGGAAAAATAATACTTTTTGGAGAAAAAAATAGGAGGAAATAAATATTAAAATACTTTCTATGAATGAAAAATTAACTATGAGAGAGCGAATTTAAAGGAATTATAAAAACAATTAAGCAAAGGCTATAGTCGTGCGGAGCCGACCATGTGATACGCTCCAACACTACAATATGTTAGAAGATCCCTTATGTTCAAAAACCCTTGTAACGGCTGCAAAATCAGAAACATTCTTAGTTGTTGGTCCATTTCAGTCCCTAAAATATTGCAGAAGGACCTAGCCCTTCTAAGCCTAACCGTACCCTTATGAATTTTCGTGAGGATCGGATGATAATTACAATCTGGCAATTTTTAATACAAAAAGCACTGCAGACATAATATACATTTGAGTGAAATTTTATCAATCTACTTCAATTCGTTCGGAAGCTGGAGTGATTTCCACAGACGGACGGACAGCGCTAAATCGACCTAGAATTTTATCCTGATCACGAATATATATACTTTGTGGGGTCTAAAATGTATATTTCGAGGTGTTACAAAAGGAATGACAAACTTAATATATCCTCCATACTATGGTATAAAAAGGAGGGTATAAAAAGGTCCGAAGTCAACTCCAGCGAAAACACCACACCATACAGTGACTTTGAGCGGGTGTAATAGCTCTTCGTTGGTTACACGTAGATTATCAGTGCCCCAGAAGCGTAAATTTGGCTTATTTGCGTACCCGCTAAGATGGAAATGGGCCTCATCATTCATCATTATGTTTGATGAAAATTCATCTTCTTCATTGTGGCGATTAAGGATGGTATGTTAAACGCGATTGGCGGTCAGCAGCTAACAGCTGAAGAACGGATATTCCGAGATCTGTTACGCCTGTTAGAATCTTTTGTTGCTGCAGTCTCTTCGAAGCGAGCGGCTAAACGTCGCAGTGTTTCACAAGTAGGCGTTGGACGGCCTAGGAAATCTGCGACGCAATTCATGTTGTGCCAAAGTCACTTACCGATTATTGGTCAAGTCAATAGTCACCAATATTCGCGTTCTGGGGCAATGTAGCGAAACATTGTTTATTAACGTATATTTCGCATGTGTTTACGAGATTTATATCATTTTCTGATTACTTATGCGCCACCTTGTAGTTCAATATTATCAAGATGGCTCTAAGAACTCAGGAACCAAAAAAATTGTCTACAATCTTTTTAAGATGTGTAATTTTTTTTAAACAGAAGCATCACTGTAACTGAAGATACCCCGCATTAACACTGTTCCTTTGTTGGGCCAGTCTCTTTCTAGCGAGCGGCTAAACGTCGCAGTGTTTCACCAGTAGGCGTTGGACGGCCTAGGAAATCTGCTACCAAATGCATGTTGTGCCAAAGTCACCGACCGATTATTGTTCTAATAAATAGCCACCAATATTCCACGTTCTGAAGAAGTGTAGCGTAACTTTTTTGTTTATTAACGTATATTTCGCATGTGTTTACGTGATTTCTGATAGGACGATTACTTTTGCGCCACCTTGTTATTAAATATTATCAAGATAGCTCCAAGAACTCAAGAACCAACAAAAAATTGTCTACAATCTTTTTGGGATGTGAATCTTTTTAACATAGTGAGAAACGCTACAGCAGCATCACTGTAACTGAACATACCCCACATAAACACTGTTCCTTGCTATTCTCCCCCATTTGTTAATCTCTTTTCCTCTTGTTATGCATATCGTTGATAAACCGATGTTGGTTAGCAATACCATGGATAGAGCAAGAATAGCAACAATCACACAGCAGAGAGAGAGAGAGAGAGAGTTGTGAACTTTATAAGAAATTGAATTTGAGAGTGCACACCAGTATTGTAATTAGAAGAAGCATCAGTGCAAGAAAAAGGTACTGTTTGCATAAAAGAACTTAATGGGAAAGAAGAAGAACTTACACCGTAACAGAAAGAAAATAGACTTAAAGAGATAAAGAGTTGCTTCACTTGGCCGTAAGTGGTGAACTGCCGAATTTGGTTTTCTCCATCTCCGATGAAAAAACATTGGTCCAGCAGTTTGTAAACAAACAAAATGATCGTGTTTACTTGCCAAAGAGGTAGGCTGAAAATATGCATCTTCGGTTGGCCACCAGAACTCAAGCGACGGCCATGGTGATGGTGTGGGCCACCAGAACAGCCGATGGTCTCTCTCCGCTCGTATTTATTGGCAGTGGCATTAGAATAAATGCCGAATATTATCACGAAAATATTTTAGAGGGTGTAGTAAAGCCTTGGGCACGCAAACATTTTGGCCACAGACCTTGAACATTCCAACAGAACTCAGCACCATCGCAAAAAGCACGCGTCACCCAAGAATGGTTACAAAATTAGGTTCCTCGCTTCATTTCCAGCGCACAATGGCAACCAAAATCTACGGATACCAATCCGTTGTCTGGAGTATTTTGGAAAGCAAGATTGGCGCTAAAAAAAATATCAAAGTGTCGATCACCTAAACCAGGCGCTTCGCCGGGAGTGGGCCAAAATATCGCAGAGCAACATTCGGGCAGCGTGTGACGGTTTCATTGGCCGTTTGGAGACCATAATTCGTGCCAAAGGTGACAAATTCGAAAAAAATCTAAACTTATTCTAAAATTTGATGCTATTTCCAACAGTTTTTGCTTTCATTCAATAAAATTTTAAAGAAAATATGTAAAAATTATGGCCTTTGACTTTGTTGCAGTTTTTTTATCTCACCCTATATACTCCCTTATCAAAAAAATATAAACATAAAGCAAATGTTAAACATAAATCAAAGCAAAAATAAAAAAATATCAAAAAATTCTTCCATAAAGACCTCGAAAAAATCAACACTTTAAACACTCCAATTTTCAAAATAATGCTATTAATTAGTTATTATTTGTTTAAAAAATAAAGCAGTACGTTTCTCATATGCTGAGTACATTATATTATTATAATTATTATTATTTTTTTTTTTGTTTTTATTTTCTTGTATGTTGTTTTGTTGTAATTGCATAAATATTTGTTTGATCGATTTCAACTAATCTTTAAGAGGTACTGAGGTGATGATGATGGTGTCACGTTTATTAAAAATGTTGAAATTTTAACTATTTCATATTAAATGCAATTTTGTTTTGTTAATTACTCCATTTTTCGGTTTCTCTTTGGTTTTAATTTAAAAAAAAAATAAACATAAAAACTTAAGCTTGTAATTGTTCTAAAAAAGGTACATATTGTTGTTGTTTATTATTATTTTATATTTTTATCGTATAAATACTAGACTTCTTGATGTGGGGGGTGGAAAATCATTGCGGCTCGTTATGATAAGAACATGCTAAAGGCTTTGGAAAGGAACGAGTTTTAAATCGATTTATCAGATTTGGAAATTAATATTTTGAATTTTTTTAAAACCAAATTGATGTTTAACAATAAGGCATTTTCAAAGACTATACGGCCCTAAGGAGCAGAACACTGCGAAGAAAAAAACAAGTAAAGACGCCGTAAGTTCAAAAATGCATGCTGACCACAAATACTACCTAAAAACGAAGATTTATTAATATATAAGTAGTGCGGGATAAGAATCAAGAGCTAGATCAGAAATGGCGCCCAATTACACTTTTTATAGAAATATCAATAATTTTTAAGGCATAACTCTCCCCAAACATTGGAGAATTCTGTTCACATAATACCATTTCGAAGAACTTTTAGAACTTTTCTTAACTTAAAAGTTCGATTCTCGAAAATTTCCGAATTCTATCTCATACCGTTTGACCAATACAAAGTATTTTACACACATTTTAATATTTTCGTACCGTTTTAGTACGAATTTCCAAAAACAAACCTGCCATATCACACGCCTACCCTACATAAATGAATACATAGGCGACTAGAGCATTTATAATCGATTTCTAACAGAATTCCATTCAGCACATCTTCTTTTTTTTTTTAATTTAAAAATTGCAATTCTTCAAATTTTTTTTCGAACAATAAACTTTTTTCAAAATTTCTGCCATGTTTTCGAATTTTAAGAACAACTCGGCACTATTGGTCACAAAGCTAGCAAAGCTCATCACAACTTTTCTTTTTTTCGAAATTTGCAATCCCAACAGACACCACATGTTTTATTTGCGGTCGACAACGAATCGGCTTCGAAAACAGGCCACCGACTTCTATCGGCTTCTAAAACGGGCCACCGTGACAGTTCTTAGTTTAGATTGTAATAGTCGTTTTTATACTCTCCACCATAGTATGAAGGGTATATTAAGTTTGTCATTCCGTTTGTAACTCCTCGAAATATACATTTTAGTCCCCTATGTCGATTCTATGTCGATTTAGCGATGTCCGTCCGTCTGTGGAAATCACTCAAACTTCCGAAAGAAATGAAGTAAGTTCATAAAAATTTACTCAAATGTATACTATGTCTGCAGGACTTTTGGTATTGAAAATGGACCATGTAGGTCCACGTCTTCGTATAGCCCCCATATAAAGGTACCTCCCGATATTCGGTATTTTGATGATTTTAGCGACATTATTTTACCCGAATTGTTTCAAATTTGGTATTTGAAGTTCGTAATGGATACTACAATCTGTGACATAAAATTGTCCATGCAGGTTCACGTCTTCGCATAGCCCACATATAACGGTACTCCTCGATATTCTGCATTGTGATGACTTTAGCAACAGTGTTCACCGGAATTGTTTCAAATTTCGTAATAATAGTTCGTAATAGGTACAGAAAATTGTCTATGCAGGGCCAGGTCTTCGTATAGCCCCCAAATATCGGTACCTCCCGATATTCGATATTGTGATAATTTAAGCGACATTATTCAACGAAATTGTTTCAAATTTTGTGTTTGAAGTTCTTAATGGGTACTAAAGCCTGCATATGGTGGAGGGTATTTAAAGTTCGCCCCGGCCGAACTTGCTTGGGCGCCACTTGTAAGTTGGCTTCAGAAACAAGAAGTGGAAAAGACGTACAGTATAATAGAAAGTACCCCAGGTTGGGGATGATATATCCAGAAAATACAAGCGGTTAACCCAGGTTGCCCATTTCGACAGACCATTTATTACGATCAGTAAATAAATAATCGTTTCTCTCCTAGGCAGCACTTTGGAAACTTTCAAAAGTTTTATATTTTTCAATACAAAAACAAGTAAAAAACCTTTATGGCCGAACTTTTAATACTCTCCATCATTGGGCAAAGAAAACATTTTCACATAAAAATATCTGAATTCAAACTAAAAATACCAGTAAGACCTTTTAGATAATGCCGTTAAACTTTTCAAAAAAACAATAAAGTGGGTGAAGCCGATATATGGGGGCCATACCAAAACGGGAACCTCTATAGGCAATTATATACTTCAAGGATTGTCATCTACCAAATCTTCTTAAATACCAAATTTGAAATAATTTCGTGGGTGACTAGGATTATCAAAATACCGAATATCGGTGGGTATCGTTATACGTGTGCCATACGAAAACGTAGAGCTATAGTTACTTTATTCTGCCACCGAAGCTAGAACACATTACGAACTACAAATACTAATTTTTAGACAAATCCAAATTTGGAGAAAAATATCAAAACACCGAATATTGGGAGGTCCCATTATATAAGGGCTATACCAAAACGTATACTAAGTTCCGCCACCGGAGCTAGAACCCATTACGAACTGGAAATACCAATTTTTAGACAAGTTCGTAGAAAAATTTGGCGAAAAACATCAAAACACCGAATATCGGGAGGTAGCGCTATATGGGGGCTATACCAAAACGTATACCAATATCTATACTAAGTTCCGCCACCAGAGCTAGAACCCATTACGAACTGCAAATACCAATTTTTAGACAAGTTCGTGGAAAATTGTGGCGAAAATCATCAATTCACCGAATATAGGGGGGTATCGTTATATGTGGCTATACAAAAACGTGGACCTATACTTACAATGTTTCACTACCTAAGCTAGAATCTATTATGACCTACAAATGCCGATTTTTAATCAAATCTGTGGAAATATGTGGCGAAAATCATCAAAATATTGAATTTCGGGAGGTACCTTTATATTGCAACTATACCAAAACGTGGACCGATATATCTCATTTTCAATACCAACCATCCTAGACACAATCAAACTTGTTTTGCCAAATTTTAAAGCTTTACGTCAAATAATGTATCGTGATTTCAACAGACGAACATCGTTAAATCGATTTCGGGATGTTATAAAGAAATGACAAATTTAATATACCCTCCTTATCAACGTGGGGGTATAAAATTTTGTAATTTGCCAAATATCAAATTTTTATATAAAAACTCTATTAAAATGTTTGTCATAAGAGCCGACAATGATTTCCGTATGATTGTTTTTTTCTCTTTATTTAGATTACACAATTAAATCTAAAAAAAAATTTAAGCTAAATCCATTTTATGTTTTTTTTTTTGGTTTCTTAATTTTCATTTCAATATAATTTACAAAATGTTTGTCTTTGGTTTTTTTTTTTTTTTTTTAATTTTAATTAAATATTTTAGTTGTTTTTGTTTTTTATAAATATTCTTGTTTTACTTTTTATGTTTTACGTTTAAGGTCCTTTGAGATTTCAGTTAGCTACACTATAAATTATTCAAAATAATGTTTAAACAAATTTTGTTGTTTTTTTTTTTTTTTTGGTAAATTACAAACTGTACAATGCTTAAATGTCATACACAAGTAGTTTGGTTGATTTGGTTAAGAACTTCAACAAAAAAATATTGATTAGTTAACAAAAAACAATTGATTTTCTTTTAAGGTTTTGCTTTGGTTTATCTTAGGTTTCTAATGCATTAATAAAGCTATGTTAGAGTAAACGACCGGAACATAAGGCTATAATGAATAGGAAAATATTTATAAAAATACTAGAAGCACTGCCGCATAATTCAATATTGCTTTCCTGAAATGAGGGGTGGGGGAGGGAAATTTCGTTATTAATAGAATGTAAAAAAAAAAAATATATTATTTTTATTTAATATTTGTTTTACGCAAAAGGATTTTCCATGGATCAGAGTTTACTCACGCCGCCAAATACACATACATATATTTATTTTTAATTTAAGATTTATATAGGACTTACCTCCTTCAAGCGAAAAGAAATGTTAAAAAATGTTATAAATGTTCATGATCATAGATTATTATAAAATACATTGCTTAAGCATATACAATTAGTTATAATTATTAAAAAATAAAGCATTTTAAATTAGCAGATATACATATATACAGCAATGAGGCTATTGTGTGTGGTCTGGTATGAAAATGTGTGTAAAATACATGAGATGGCATCCGTAGCAACCAAAGAGAGAGAATGAACAAAACCACAAAAGAGTATTAGTAATGATACTCATACATTCTCATTTCTAATACTCTTTTGTACACAGTTCCCGCTAGCAATGTGGACTAGTTCGGCACCGTATACTCGTCGATTCTTAGGGTTACAGTAACTAGTTCCACTTAAGACCCCTCACAGTGCAAACAACTGTAAACTTTAACATGGGGATGTCATACGAGGTAACCAATTGACTCCTTTTGCATTACCTGTAGATGGTACTGTACTAGTTCCAGGTTTACAGTCATATACCAGAGACAAAAGACTAATCCCTAACTATTCAAAGTGATTCTTGTTCGTAGAGATCTCATTCAAATGTTCGTTTAACTTGTCTGTTGGTTGGTTTTTTGGTGGTGGTTTTTTATTTATGCACAACTGTCGCCTCTTCGTTTACTTGGGGACGAAAAGGTGTCAATTGGTTCCATTCGCATTACTTGGGGACACATTTGGTACTAGTACGGCTTATAACTAGTACAAGACTGACGAAATTTAGTTAATTGGAATTTTCATTGCTAGCGGGTTGTTGCAGTTGTGAAATTTAGTTCATTTCTCTGAGCGCTCAGTCTAGTTCAGCTCTTTTGTCTGAATTAGTTCATGCATAGACAAATACAGGTATAGACTCAAAAGTTGTCTCATCTGTTATCTTCGAAAAGAGAGCTTCAATAGATGTCGTTGATGCTGTGAGAGAGCATAGGTCTAATCACTCAATTCTCTTAAAATAAAAAATATTGGATATTTTTATGATTTATTATTATTTATCAATTGAGAACGAAACAGTGACTTCGTTTGGATTGACATTTCCCAACTACGTCGTGAAATATAAAAATATTTAACTTAAATAGCAGAACAATGAATACATTTTTTTCGAAGTCGACTGACTTCACTAGCCCTGAGTGACTTTACTGTCCCAAGATCAACAATAGTGACATCTGTCGGAAGGGGTAAATTTTAAAACTTTCTAGTCTATACCTTTATTTGTCTATGGTTCAAAGGGCGAGAACTTACACTGCAACCGAAAGAAAATAGATCCAAAAGTGTTAAAAAGTTGCTTCGCTTGGCCGAAAGTGGTGAACTGCCGAATGTGGTCTTCTCCGATGGGAAAACATTCGTTGTCCAGCAGCAGTTTGTAAACAAACAAAATGATCGTGTTTACTTGCCAAAGAGGTCAGCTGAAAATGTGCACCTACGGGTGGCCAGCAGAACTCAAGCACCGGTCATGGTGATGGTGTGGGCCGCCATAACAGCCGATGGTCGCTCTCCGCTCATATTAAACGACCGTGGTATCAGAATAAATGTCGAATATTATCAGGAAAATATTCTGGAGGGTGTATGAAAGACTTGGGCACCCAAAACATTTTGGCCGCATACCTTGGACATTCCAACAGGACTCAGCACCATCGCACTCAGCACGCGCCACACAAGAATGGTTACAAAATGAGTTTTCTCGCTTCATTTCCAGCGCACAATGGCCACCAAAATCTACGAATACCAATCCGTTGGACTATGGTGTCTAGAGTATTTTGGAAAGCAAGGTTGCCACTAAAAAATACCAAAGTGTCGATCACTTCAAGCAAGCGCTTCGGTCGGAATGGGCCAAAATACATTCGGGCAGCATATGACGGTTTCATTTGCCGTTTGAAGGCCATAATTCGTGCCAAAGGTGACCAATTCGAACAAATCTAAATTTATTCTAAAAGTTGATGCTATTTCCGAAATTTTTTGCTTTCATTTAATTAAATTTAAAAAAAAATGTAGAAATTATGGCTTTGGACTTTGTTGCAGTTTTTTGTCTCACCCTGTATATCATTTTCACAACAGATACTGCGTTAGCAAAAATATTTGGATGTATGAAATTTAAAACTATTACCCTTTGAGCTTCATGAATTTTCAAAATTTGACTCTTTGTGGAGGAGGTACCAGAAGGAGTGGGCCGATATATTCCATCTTCACACGAGACCTTGGGTTAATAGAAATATTGTGATATGCGTAATTTAAAGAGAACCGGATGCTTTTTTTTCGGATTTCATGTTCGTTTTGGTTATTCAAAACTTTGACCCTTTGTGGGGGAGGTACCAGAAGGAATGTTCCGATCTCTACCATCTTTATAACATATCTTGTGTTTATAGAAGCATTGAGATGTGCTAAGTCTTAAAGGAATCGGATATTAATTGCGTGTTTTATGAGCTACATGGTTACTCAAAATGTTGATCCTATGTGGGGGAGCTACCAGAAGGAGTGGATCGATATATTCCATCTTCACACCAGACCTTGGGTTAATAAAAATATTGTGATGTGTGTAATTTGAAGAGAACAGGATGCTTATTTAGGATTTTATGTTCGTTTTGGTTATTCAAAACTTTGACCCTTTTTGGGGGAGGTACCAGAAGGAAGGTTCCGATCTCTAGCATTTATATAACAGTCTGAATGGAATCGGATGTTAATTTCTTATGAGCTTCAAAATGTTGACTCTTTGTGGGAGTGGACCGATATATTCCATCTTCACACCAGATCAGGGTGTGTAAAAATATTGTGATGAGTGTAATTTGAGTACAATCGGACACTTACGTCGCATTTTATAAGAATAATAATTATTCGATTTTGATTTGTTGGAGTGGACCGATATTGTCCATTTTCTTATGTGACCTATCACTAATGGAAATATTATAATTTGCCAAGTTGGAGCGAAATCGGATTATCCTTTCTCTTTCAGTGCAGTAAGATATTTATATATAAAACGAATGTTTATTAAAAAAATGAATATAAATTTTTGAAAGATATGTACATATATTAAAAATTGGTGCTGAAAATGTAAGGTGATCTACAAAGCGTTATAGAATGATGTAATGCAAATGAGCGATATAGGGATACGTAAAATGTTTGTTTTATATACACATATATTAAATATTATTTTCAAAAATATTACCAGCTCTATGAAAGCATTAACACAGATATATATATTAATACACAATTAATATACATATATATATATATATATATATATATATATATATATATATATATATATATATATATATATATATATATATATATACAGCATGTTTTTGTGTTATATCTGAAGTCAGAAAAAATCATACCTTTCCCTATATACATAACTGTATATATTGGATGTATGGACATTAAATATTCATTATCTGACTTCAAGATATAACTGCGCGCATTGTTAAATACATGAGCTGAAAACTTGACAGATCATACTTATGAAAAAAACCCGTTTAACTTTCGAAACGTTACGACGACGACGATGTTGTTGTTAGTTCTTCGTTTCGAGTAGACGTTAAAAGTTAAGTTAAGATGTGTAAAGTAAGAGATACGTGTATGCATGCATTTATGTTGTAGTATATAGTCAAGGCCCACACAGAATACACATTTAAAAGCGGACATTAAGCTATATTTATATGAGTTATCTTCACCTAATTCAAAAATTGTTTGATTTTTATTTCTTTTTTACTTCCTCCATCTTCCCGGAAGGTCTTTTCTCTATGTAAGATCTCCTAAAGGTATTATATGTGGAGAAAATCTTCTCAAATCCATGCTACTACTTGAAGGTCTTTATTGTAAAGAAGTTCAACTGAATGTCTTCTCAGCACAGAAAAACTCCCGAGAAGGAGGCCTTCTAATATGGAAGACCTCATGAAATTTTCTAGGCATATCTATGGAAGATCTAAGGAAGGTCTTTTGTGTAATGAGGACCTCGCCAAGGTATTACTTGTATAAAGAAAGACCAGTTCATTTTCAGTGTAGAAATGACCGCCCTATTGGTCTTTTATTTATAAAATATCTCCTGAAGATTCTATATTTAAACAATCTCCAGAATGTCTTCCAAAGGTCTTAGGACTTTGACCTTGAAGGTCTTAGGACTTCGTTAAGGCTTTTCGTGTATAGAATACCATGTCTTCTATGTCTAAGGTAGGTTTTGAAGGTCTTCTATGTAAATATGATAACTTAAAGGGACCTGATAATCTTTCATGTATAAAGAAAATACTGAAGGCCTTCCCTGCACTACCAACCACTTTTAAGGATGATTTCTTTATTTTGTAATAAGGTTCAAATCGCTATACAAAAACTAAAAGTTCGATATTTAAATATAAAATTTGGGGTTAAGTTTTGGATACAATGATATACATTTTAATATTTCATTCCTAGTAATTGAATGGAGATTTAAACCCTTTATAAAAAATACGAAATCATTTAGCAAAAGTTAATAATCTGTCAGGAATCATCCAAAAACACTGTGCAACAAAATTCAATTTTTTTCGATAATTAAAAAGGAAAATTCAGCAGATTATGAAAGTTCTATAAATAGAGGGGCCAAGTTCCCGCCTCTTTCACATTTTTTTTTTTTTAATTTTTCCCAAAATATATTTTTCCAAAGAAAACCCGAAAATATTTCCTTATTTTGTTGATCAAAACCTCGGACTTTTCTCGGGGTTGAGTCCAGAAAGTAACATTAAATCTCGTTATATGCAGAAGGTGTCAAAGGAAGATATATTCTATCTCAGAATAAACTATATACCCAGATGTAATAGATTTAAAAACGAAATACATTCAAAATTTCTGTAGCAAAAGTGAAAATTATGTCTTTACTTTTTTACTGTTAAATTAACACTCTTTTCCAATCCAAGTCAAGTCAAGTCGGATTGCAAGGAATTTTAATCCGAAAGTTTCCGAAAAATGTGGAATAGGGGGAATTTCCCCCCTCTGTTTAGGTTACATTGCGAGAACAACTTTGAAAACGCCGATATAGGCGTTTTTTATTTTTAGCTCTACTTTCATAATCTGCTGAATTTTCGCTGTAATTATTTTTTCTGTTGCACAGTGTAATTGTTCCTATGTTAGGGTTACAGACTAAAGTTTCAATTAGACGTGCCATAAACAAAACCATGATTACTTGTGACATACCATAACGACATAGCCATAACTCTTGCCGTAGATATAAATCAATTGTTTTCTTTTTGCCGTTTCCATAAGAAAACCAGTAAAGAAAGCCTTAAAGTCGGGCGGGCCGACTTTATGATACCCTACACCACTTTGCTAATTTAGTAGAGCTCCACATAACAATTGAAAGTTTGTATGGGAGAGTTCAATCATACACGCTATGATTATAATTATAATTTAAAGTTCAAAGGACTAAATATGCCGAAGCATTTGTATCTTTCGGACTTTTGTATTGCCCATTTGGTGCAAAATTAATTTGAAATCCGATAAAGATATGTATTGGAGCTATATCCAAATCGGAACCGATCTCGATAAAATTTGGCAAAGATATTTCTGAGCTGTATTTGATATATTTCCCTGAATATCGTTTTTACGGAGTGCATATTACGGTTGTGGGTAACAAATACAACAAATCGGATGAATAATATATATGGAAGCTATAGCTATATCTGAACCGATCTTCACCAAATTTGACATACTAGCTTCTAGACTCAATTCGGCCGTAAGTGTCAAATTCCATCCCATTTGGACAAATATTAGACATTTGTTGCACAACAAAAGGTAAATCGGATGAAATTATATATGGGAGCTATATCCAAATCTGAGCTGTATTTGATATATTTCCCCAAATATTGTTGTTGCAGAGTGCATATTACGGCGGCGGTGGACAAAAATAAGAAGTCGGATGAACAATATATATGGGAGCTATACAATTCGGGCTGATATTACACGTTTGGTGCACAATAAAAGGTAAATCGGACGAAGATATATATGGGAGCTATATCTAAATTTTGACCGATTATCTCCAATTTCAATAGAGTTCGTCCTTGGGCCAAACAAATTATCTGGATCGGGAAATATATGCGACCTGTACTTTGTTTACAAAAATACATGGACAGACGGACGGATGGACATGCATAAATCGACTCAGAATGTGATTCTATGCAGATCATCAAAAGGAACTATGGGTCTATCTCGTTTCCTTATGCCTGTTACAAACAAATGCACAAAGACATAATACCCTGACCACCTTGTGGTGTAGGGTATAAACAGTAAAGAAAATTTAAATGTCGGGCGACGCCGACTTTAGTAGAGCTTCATATAATTAAAAAAAAATAGCCAATGTTCGATTATTTTAAAATATTTTGACTTCTGTTATGAATTTTCAAATTCTCGAATTTCGTATCTGACCTAAATAAATATGACATAAAATCGCTGAGTTGTTTTGCAATTTATGACATATAAAAGTATTCCAAAATTTTGTCACTTTGTAGGTGAGGTACCAGAAGGGGTTCGCAGATATATATCATCTTTACAACAGATCTTGTGTTAGCAAAAATGTTTGTCTGTGTGAAATTTGAAGAGAGTTGGATGCATATTTCACTTTCTTTGACCGTTATGTTTTTCAATGTTTTGAACCCTATGTGGGGCAGGTAGAAAAAGAAATGGTCCGATCTCAAAATGTTGACCATTTGTGGGGGAGTTTCTTGATGGAGTGGAGCAATATTGTCCATTTTCATATCTGACCTAGCACTGAGGGAAATATTATGATATGCAAAATTAGAGCAAAATTAGATTATTGCTTCCCTTCTGTGACACACTCGACCTAGCACTGATGCAAATATTAGGATTTGCAAAGTTGGAGCAAAATCGGATTATCCTTTCTCTTTCTGTGCAAAAAAAAAAAATATTTTTTTAAAATTTCGACCTTTTGTGTGGGAGGTACCAGAAGGAGTGGACCGATATTGTCCACCTTAACACCAGACCCTGGGTTAATATAAATATTGGGATGTGTGAAATTTGAAGACAATCAGACTCTTACATAACTTTTTATGAGAGTTGTAATTATTCAAAATGTTGACCATTTGTGGGGGAGGTACTTAATGGAGTAGACCGATATTGTCCATTTTCACACTTGACCTAGCACTGATGCAAATATTAGGATTTGCAAAGTTGGAGCAAAATCGGATTATCCTTTCTCTTTCTGTGCAAAAAAAATATTTCTTGAACATTTAGACCCCTTGTGGGGGAGGCACCAAAGTGGACCGATATTGTCCATCTCCGAACTCGATCTAAGTTTGACAAAAATATTACGATGTACCCAGTTTGGACCAAATCTTCGAGAGTTATCGTGCGCACCAGTCAGCCAGACAGACGGACGGACATCGCTAGATCGACTCGACTCTGAAACTGATTTGGTTTAAAGAGACCTAGGGTCTAAAACCGGTATTTCGACTAGGCACGTTTTGACCGTATCAAATTGTATATATACCCTCTGTAGCCATATGGCTGAGGGTATAAATTTATATGGGAGCTATGGCTATATCTGAACCGATTTTCACCAAATTTGCCATACTATGTTTCTATGCTTAATTTGGTTGTAAGTACAAAATTCCATCACATTTGAGTTAATATTACACGTTTGGTGCTTCAGAGGACAAAAATATCAAATCGGATGAACAATATGTATGGAAGCTATAGCTATATCTGAACCGATTTTCACCAAATTTGATGTACTCGTTTCTAGGCACAATTTAGTCGTAAGTGCCAAATCCCATACTTTTTGGGCTGATATTACACGCATGGTGCACAATAAAAATCAAATCGGACAAAGATATATATGGGAACTATATCTAATTTTTGACCGATTATCTCCAATTTCAATAGGGTTCGTCATTGGGTTAAACAAATGACTTGTGCCATATATCATCTGGATCGGTCAATAAAGGCGACCTGTACTTATATGTACATTTATTTAAATATATAACAGATGTATATAGTTATGGCACTGCTAATCGAAAATATTAAAATAACAAGTAAAAAAGCTGTAAGTTCGACCGGGCCGAACTTTTAATACCCTCCACCATTTGGCACAAATTTGGCAATTTCCAAAAAATAAAATCCATTAAAAATTCTGTTAAAATCTTAAAAATACCGACTGCCTATACGACGACGTGGACCTGCATAGGCAACTTTTGTCATAAGTTATTACAATATTTAAATGCGAAATTTTTTTTGAAGAAAAATCTGTTTATAATGTAGCTAAAATCATCAAAATACCGAATATAGGGAGGTAACGTTATACGGGGGCTATATGAAGACGTGATCCTACATGGCTCATCTTTTGACTTAGGATGTAGTATCCATTACGAACTTCAAATGCCAAATTCGAAACAATTTCGGTGAATAATGTCACTAAAATCATCAAAATACCGAATATCGGACGTACCGTTATATGGGGGCTATATGATAACTTGAACCTACATTGCCCATTTACGAACTTAACCTGCCTACTGGCAAAATATACATGTGTGCAGAATTTTATCCTTCTATCTAAATTTGTTCGAAAGATAGCGTGATTACAACAGACAGACAGACGGACAGACAGACAGACAGATAGACAGACACACAGACGGACATGGCTAAATCGTCTTAGAATATATATACTTTGTTGGGTCTGACATGAGTATTTCGAGGAGTTACAAACGGAATGACAAAAGTAATATGGTGGGGGGTATAAAAAAATATTATAGGGTAGCTTATGGCTACGGCAATATTGTATGTCACGTCTAATTGAACCTTAACGCCTTGCATTTCTTATTAACACTAATTAGAATAAATAATTAAAATTTAAAAAAATATATATTTTTAGATAAAAGTCAGTTTTATAAAAATTAGAGCTTAATTTAATAAAACAGGAAAAAAACGCCTGATGTCGTTACATAGAGGACAACCAAAACGTGAAACCATGCCGATGTATGCCCAATTCAAAAGATATGTTAATTTTTTTTCAAAAAATTTAAATGCAATAATTTAAATAAAATAAATATTTTTTTTACTTAAAGTCTTCTTTAATTATTGAATGAGGCAAACCTAGTGCATTTACTCTGTTAATTTGTTAATTAATTGTTTATTACATTTTACAATGTCAGATGTAGTCTCCCTACGACGTTCATTCCAAATTGTAAAACAGCTGGTTAATAATTTCAAACATAAAATACCAATCATACATAATTACAAAAATTACTTAAACAAATATTGAAAGCATTTAACAAAAAAATTCCCACATTTACTTTTACTCTCATCATTCTTTTTTTTTTTCATTTCCATGGAAAAATCCCTTAATTTTTTTTTAAATAATTATTTTTCTTTGCTTTTATAGATTTCATTCGCATGCATTCTTTTCGTTTGACTATCGTGGCAATCGACGATCTACTTACATTTATATGCTTGTTTATGCAACTTGTCGGACGCACCCTCGAGAATTCATGATCCTTTTTGAAACATGCCAATGTTTGATTCTCATCCAACGGATAGTTAATATCCATCGGATTAACGGTGAGCACGTGCGCAGCATCGCGCGGACATATCTGATCGATGACCAGCAATATCAGATTGCTGGCCGGTATGGGCAGAACGACAAATGGTCTCTCGCAGCCGTGCGCCGTCATGTTGTAGGCAACATTGCCGGTCGCATTGAACAACGTGTAGAGGTCACGTTGCATGTCACACTGTTTCAGTCTGGTCCTCTGTAGCGTGACCAGACGTACCCATTCATTGTTTTTAACATTAACCATATAATCTGTCATATTTTCATCCACATAATGTTCGAAGAAGTCAGCGGCGACCCTACTAATTTCTAACAAGAATAGCACTAGTGTGGATAGTAACCATCTAAAGGCTCTGAATACATGGACTAGAGGCTATAAAAATGGATAAACAATATTTAATGAAAAAAATGAAAACACGCAAAAGGGGAATCCCGCAAAACGGGTGATGATAATGACAAAGAAAAAGAAAAAAAAATAAAACACACACACACAAGTACGGGTACAAGTGAAAGGGAAATGATAAGTGTTGTAGTTGTTGTTATTATCGTAAATTGTTAAATAAAATTAGAAAATAATGTGTTATATTGTGTTGACACTTGATCGGAGCATAAAATATTTTAACGAAGTTCCAGTTCGTTGTAGCAGGTCTGAAGGTATCAGACACTTTGCTGACATATATCTAACCTCAGCCTATGATATTTATATATAATACAATGTGAGATGAAACTGCAACCAATATCAGACTGCTGTCATTTCTAAGCCACTCGTCCGACAGCTGTTAAAATTCTTCTAGTGGCAGCTCATTATATTGTTTACAAGCGTACAAAAGTATTTTCGTGAGAATTTTCTAGAAAAAAAGTTATTCGTGATGGAATTCAAGCGTGATGGTGTGATTTCTTAATATTTGGCTGAAAAACTACAAGTGGCTATCGTTAGAGCACTACAGCATTTAAATGTGAATAAATCTTTTGTGTCTCGTACCATCGCTCGTTACCGCGATAATAGTAGCGTTGCCCGACCTCAAGGAAGTGGACGAAGTGGAAGAAAACAACAACATCAGCAGAAATGGTTTGAAAAGTAAAGAAGCGCCTTGATCGAAGCTCGCGTCGCAGTGGCCGAAAAATGGCTCGTGAGCTAGACATATCGCAATATTCCATTCGGCAAATATTAAAAAATGAGATCGGGGTAAAGTCATTGAAATTCCATAAAGTGCAAGAACTTACACCGCTGCAGAAAGAAAATAGACTCAAAAGAGCTAAAGAGTTGCCTCGCTTGGCCGAAAGTGGTGAACTGCCGAATTTGGTTTTCTCCGTCTCCGAAGAGAAAATATCCCAGCAACATGACTAGCAGTTTGTAAACAAACAAAATGATCGTGTTTACCTGCCAAAGAGGTCAGCTGAAAATGTGCACCTTCGGTTGACCACCAGAACTCAAGCGCCGGCCATGGTGATGGTGTAGGCCGACATAACAGCCGATGGTCGCTCTCCGCTCGTATTAATCGACCGTGGCATCAGAATAAATAACCGGAAATATTCTGGAGGGTGTATTAAAGCCTTGGGCACGCGAACATTTTGGCCGCAGACTTTGGACATTCCAACAGGACTCAGCATCATCACACTCAACACGCGCCAATCAAGAATGTTTACAAAATGTGCTTCCTCGCTTCATTTCCAGCACACAATGGCCACCAAAATCTCCGGATATCAATCCGTTGGACTATTGTGTCCGGAGTATTTTTGGAAACCAAGTTTGGCACTAAAAAATACCAAAGAGTCGATCATCTCAAGCAAGCGATTCGCCGGGAATGGACCAAAATACCGCAGAGCAACATTCGGTCAGCGTGTGACGGTTTCATTGTCTGTTTGAAGGCTCTAATTCGTGCCAAAGGCGTCCGATTCGAACAAATGTAAACTTATTCTAAGATTTGATGCTACCTCCGACATATTTTGCTTTCATTCAATAAAATTTAAAAAAAAAAATGTAAAAATTATGGCGTTTGAATTTGTTGCAGTTTTTTTATCTCACCCTGTAGTGTTGTAAAACTTGGTATGAATTAACAGCAATTTGACCATTTATAAAAAAAAGTACCGGAAGGAAGAGGCCAATGATATCCGTTTTGGAATCAGATCAAAACGCCGGTACACGTGTCTTTTTATTTTGTGTTCTACTTGCATAATCTCTTGGCTTTTTTCTGCAATTATTGAAGAACAAAATCGAATTTCTAAGAGAGAGAGAAAGAGAGCGAGCCTCTCTCCTTCTATCTCTCTCTCTGCCCGTCTATGACTCTCTCTCCGTCTATATTTCTCCCCCTCTATCTTATCTCCCTCTCTCTTTCCCTCTCGCCTTTCTTCTCTCTCTTTCTCTCTCTCATTCCCTCTTTTTTTTCCCTCTCTCTCTGATGTCATAGGGTCATTGACCCCATGCCAGGGGTCATTGACCAGATTTCAATTAACTTTTGACATGTAGTTGATAAAGTATTAACCAGGGGCAATGACCTGTTTTAAAATGGGTGAGAATTCACTAATCAAATGGTGGTTGATGGGGCTATTTCACGTTGGCCAGTTTTGTGTTTTCCTCATCGTACACCAAGTTATACCAAAATGTCTAACCCTGCAACATTTAATCTGGCGTAAATCGAGACCAAAATTTAATTTTATGTCTCGTACAGTCATTATTTTATAGGTGGCTGACGTCATTTTTTTTTCTAACATTGGGGGGTCAATAAGTCAATGGCCGCTTGACATGAATGAAACATGTCAAGGAACCATTGATCCCATGTCAATAAGTCATTGACCCCATTTCAAGAGGTCATTGACCTATTAACCCCATGTCAAGGGGTTAATGAGAGGGAGAGGGAAAATACACGTACATACAAATTCAACAACGGTATGACAAAAATTAGAAGAATACTCAGCAAGAGTAGAATCTGCTCATTTTGGAGAGAATTTCAGTTTTTTTTTTTTCTCTTCCCAAAATAGAGTTCAACTCTTCGATTCTAAGCCAGTTTTTCGGGGTTTTTTCGACTTTTGGCAGGGAATTAATCGATATTCAGCTGACTGGTCTGATAGGTCAAGTTTTTCATTGAAAGGCAAACCTTAAAGAGTATAAATTAACAAATCTAAAATCCTATCCGATTATAGTGAACTTTGGGTACAGAAGGATAATTAATAAATGGGTTATTAGATCGGTAGGATCAAAAAGGCAATTTTTTTATTAAAAACAAATATTAAAAAGCCTTTTTTCATTTTAAAAGCCGACATTTCCTCCGGATCACGTATCTGGTCAAAATTAAGCGACTGCTTAAACTTGACCAACATAATATCGCGTTTGTGCTATTGAAGGTTAAAGCGCTAAATCGAATGGACTAACTTTGTATGTACGAATCTAGTCCATATTAACGCGCTAAAATACTAAATAGATTCCTTCCTCTAATCTAAACAAGTCATTTAAAATATCTCCAATCAAGTGTTAACAATTTTTAATGAAAAGAAAAAGAAAAACATCAAAAACAAATCAAAACTCAAATCCGACATTGACATATTTACCGCTAACATATTCGGCGATGAATTCATATCGCCATCCGGTACAAAACAAATGGCCTGATAATCATAGACCGTAACTTTTTTATAAACATTCTCTTCGACCAAACGATGCATGATGGCACCGTTTATTTCGCCAAAGAAACGACCGGTTTCGTGGCGATTCAAAGATACGATAATAAAGCCATTATTATCTAAGACATAGCAGGCCTTGTCGTCGGCGGCACAGGCCTAGAAAAAATGAACAGAATTTTAATTAAACGATTTGAAGAGAGAATTTGGCGGTTACTTACATTTCCCGTAATGTTGCGGAAAAGTTTATGCAAAGCACTGTACTGAAACTGGAAGCCAACAACGGCAGCGGGCGCTGACTTGCCACCTTCGGTGTGAAAGATCGCATGACTCGCCGTAACAATCGGGTCCACTGTCGTCTCGCCCGCATCAAAAGGCACCGAATAGACGAAACTCTCCTCACGCACAAAATGTTGATCGACGGCTCGTTTATACCAGATCTCATCGATGGCCTTGTTGTTGGTTTCACTGAAGGTTTCCCTAAAGGGATTTTGAAAAGAAAATTAATTAAATCAATAATATTTTGTAAATGGGAAATAAAAACCTCATAAATTAAAAAAAAATATGTCAAATTAAAAAAAATACAAAAGCTTTCTTCCAGAAGCTGCAAGAGTCTACTACACCTTTTTCAATGGAATTCGAATTATTTTATATTTAATTCGTAAAATTTCATTTGCAATTCGAGTATTGCGCTTCTTATTCGAATTATTTCAGTTGTATGTAATTCGAGAATTGCAATTCGATTTATCCGTTTGTATTTTGAATTATTCCATTTGTAATTCAAATCATTCCAATTGTAAAGCGAAGCAAATTAAAGTTATTCGAATTACCATTGAAATAGATCGAATGTCAAATAGGATAATTTGAATATAGTAATAATAATAATTCGGCCGGGCCGAAATTTGAATATCCTCCACCATTTGGAACGAATTTGGAAATTTAAAGAAATAAATAAAATCCGTTAAAAATTCTATTGGATTCTTAAAATAGCGAATATAGCCGTTATATTAGGGTCTATACGACGTGGACCTACATAGGCATTGTTTGCCATAAGCCGTTACCATATTCAAATTCGAAACTTGAAATAAAAGGTGAATAATGTAGATAAAATCATCAAAATACCCTATATGGGGAGGTACCATTATATCGGAACTATACGAAGACCTGGACCTGCATAGACAATTTTCTGTCACAGACTCGAGCATCCATTACGAACTTCAAATACGACATCTCAAACAATTTCGGTGAGTATTGTACCTAAAATCGTCAAAATACCGAATATAGAAAGGTACAGTTATATGGGGGCTATACGAAGCCGTGGACCTGCACAGACAATTTTCTGTCACAGGCTGTAGTATCTATTACGAACTTCAAATGCGAAATTTGAAACACTTCCGGTAAATAATGTCGCTAAAATCAATAAAATACCGAATATCGGGGGGTACCTTTATATGGAGGCTATACAAAGACGTAAATCTGCACAGATAATTTTCTGGCATAGGCTGTAGTATCCATTACGAACTTCAAGTATAAAATTTGAAATAATTCCGGTGAATAATGCCGCTAAAATCATCAAAATACCGAATATCGGGAGGTACCGTTGTGTGGGGGGCTTTACGAAGACGTGGACCTGCATACACAATTTTCTGCCTTAGGCTGTAGTATCTATTACAAACTTCAAATATTAAATTTGAAACAATTCCGGTGAATAATGTCGCTAAAATCATAAAAATACCGAATACCGGGAGGTACCGTTAAATGGGGTTTATATGAAGACCTGGACCTGCATACACAATTTTCTGTGTTAGGCTGTAGTATCCATTACGAACTTCAAATACCAAATTTAGTTCCGGTAAATAATGTCTCTAAAATCATCAAAATACCGAATATCGGGAGGTACCGTTGTGTGGGGGGCTGTACGAAGACGTGGACCTGCATACACAATTTTCTGCCTTAGGCTGTAGTATCTATTACAAACTTCAAATATTAAATTTGAAACAATTCCGGTGAATAATGTCGCTAAAATCATCAAAATACTGAATATCGGGAGGTACAGTTATATGGGGGCCATATGAAAACGTGGACCTACATGCCCATGACCCAATTCCAAAAGTCCTGCAGCCATAATAGACATTTGAGTAAAATTTTATTAACCTACTTCATTTCGTTCGGAAGCTAGAGTGATTTCCATTGATTTTATGCTGATCAAGAATATATATACTTTGTGGGGCCTAAAATGTATATTTCGAGATGTTACACAACGGAATGACAAACTTAATATACCCCCCATACTAAGGTGGAGGGTATAAAAAGCCGTCTTCCAGAACCTGCAAGAGTCTTCTACACCTTTTCCAATTGAAATTCGAATAATTTTTTTTTTTTAATTCGTTACATTTCATTTGTAGTTCGAGTATTCCCTTTGTAATTCGAATTATTTCATTTGTAATTCGAGAATTTAATTCGAATTTTTTCATTTATATTTTAAATTAATATTATTGTAATTCAAATTATTCCAATTGTAAAGCGAATTATACCAATTATAATTAGATTGATTCCAATTGTAATTCGAATTACAATTGGACTAATTCGAATTACATCTAGAATAATTCGAATTACAACTGAAATAATTCGAATGTCAAATAGCATAATTCGAATTACAATTGGAATTCTCAAATGCGAATGCGAATTACAAATAAAAAGGCTCGAATTACTTCTGGTATAATTCGAATTACAATTGGAACTATTCGAATTTCAACTGATATAATTCGAATTACAATTGGAATTTTCGAATTATAATTGGAATTTCCGAATTACAATTGAAATAATTCCAATGATAAATAGAACAACGCGAATTACCATTGGAATTCTCGAATTACAACTGAAATAGTTCTCAAATTACATTTAAAATATTTCGAATTACATATGAAAAGGGTACTACACCATTTTGGATTTTATGGAAAATCGGTTATCGTGGTTTATTTTTTTACAGTTTTGAAATAGAGCAAAATAAAATATTTTCCATTCAAATTTTTTTTCAGAACAAGATTTCAATTTAATGTTTCCAACTTACCCAGCTCCCACTTCTTCAGCCATATTCGAATGAAATTCTTGCCATCTCGTTAGGCCACTGTGGGTGGCCAAAAATGCCACATTGATGCCAAAACGTTGTTTAAACTCATTTCTATTAAAATTGAGATAATAAAAAATACATATTAATTTTTTTCCAAATTAAATAAATTTTAATTAGTTTTTTCTTTGAAAAAAATATTATTTTTAAACATTTTTGTTACCTTGGCAACAAACCCATCAAAACAGAAATGGGATTTGATGCACTTGATCTATGCAATTCCGAAAAAAAAAAAAACAAATGAATATTGGACAACACAAATGTTGTTGGTGTTGTGTGTTTTTCAAAAGAGTTACGGAAATAGTTTTTACACAGATTGTCATTATGATTTTAAAATTATAACAAAAAAATCCAGCAAGAGAGACAAAAGACAAAATAAATGCAGAAAAGTAAAAACAAATGCAGGTGCGAAAGGGATATTCATGTTTTAGGTTATTTTGTGGTTTTTTTTATTGTTATAATGTTTATAAAATATGTTATTATATGTTTAATATACATATTTTTGTGCATAAAAAAATATTTAAATTATCATAAAATAAACATAAGTAATAATATAAAAAAAATTAGCCGAAAGGCCGGTCTTAAGATTTACAAGTTTTGTTGGGTTTTCAAAACATCTTAAATCTGAGGAGAACTTAATGAGGACGATATCACAGATTATAATCGAAAATGATCTTCCATACAACATTTTAACAAAATATGTCAGAATCTCATGGCCACTATTATGGCAAGCAAGAAAAAAAAGCTGTAAGTTCGGCCGGTCCGAACTTTGAATAACTTCCACCGTTATGGAACGAATTTGGCAAATCTCAAAAACAATAATATCCGTTAAAAAAATCTGTTAAAATCTTAAAAATACCGAATGTAGCTGTTACGAAGACGTGAACTTGCACAGACAATTTTCTGTCTTAGTCTGTAGTACCCTTTATGAACTTCAAATACCTATACCAAAACGTTGACCCACATGGCCCATTTTCAATACCAAAAGTCCTGCAGACATAATATACATTTGAGTAAAATTTTATTAATCTACTTCAATTCGTTCGGAAACTAGAGTGATTTCCACAGACGGACGGACTAAATCGATATAGAAATTTATGCTGATCAAGAATATATATACTTTGTGGGGTCTAAAATGTATATTTCGAGGTTTTACAAACGGAATGACAAACTTAATATACCCTCCATACTATGGTGGAGGGTATAAAAACATCGGAAGTCTACTTTTGCGCCACCTTGTACATGCATATCTACTTGACAGACAATCCGATATTTTTATACCCTTCGATTTTGCTTCAACTTTGCAAATCCTAATATGTGCGACAGTTCTAGGCCAGGTGCAAAAATGGATAATATCAGTCCACTCCATGAAGTACCTGTCCCACAAAGGCCACAAATTTTTAATAATTATAATTCTTATAAAATGTGATGTACGAGCCCGATTGTCTTCAAATATCACATATCACAATATTTTTATAAACCCAAGGTCTTGTTTTAAGATGGAATATATCGGTCCATTCCTTTTGGTACCTCACCCACAAAGGGTCAAAATTTTGAATATCTATGAAGCTCCTAAAATGCGAAATTAACATTGCATTTCATTCGGACTTGGCAAATCTCAATATCTACATCAACACAAGATTTGTAATAAAGATGGTAGAGATCGGCCTATTCCTTCTGGTACCTCCCTCACAAGGGTTAAAGTCTCAAATAACCAAAACGATTATAGAATGGGATATGTTGGTCTACTCCTTCTGCTACCTTCCCCACAAAGGATCAAAATTTTGAATATCTATGAAGCTACTAAAATGCGAAATTAACATTGGATTTCATTCGAACTTGGCAAATCTCAATATTTCTATCAGCACAAGATCTGTTATAAAGATGGTAGAAATCGGTCTATTCCTTCTGGTACCTCCCCCACAATGGTCAATGTTTTGAATAACCCAAAGGATTATAGAATCCGAAATAAACACCCGGTTCTTATTTTATATTTCACACATCCTAGTATTTCTATTAAAACAAGATCTGCTGTAAAGATGGGATATGTTGGTGTACTCCTTCTGGTACATCCCCCCCCCAAAGGGTCAAAATTTTGAATATCCCCTAAGCTCCTAAAATGCGAAATTAACATTCGATTTCATTCAGACTTGGCACATCTCAATATTTCTTTTAGCACAAAATCTGTTATAAAGATGGTAGAGATCGGTCTATTCCTTTTGGTACCTCCTCCACAATGGTCAATGTTTTGAATAACCCAAAGGATTATAGTATCCGAAATAAACACCCAGTTCTTATTTCATATTTCACACATCCCAGTATTTCTACTAAAACAAGATCTGCTGTAAAGATGGGATATGTTAGTCTACTCCTTCTGGTACATCCCCCACAAAGGGTTAAAATTTTGAATATCCATGAAGCTCCTAAAATGCGAAATTAACATTCGATTTCATTCAGACTTGGCAAATCACAATATTTTTATCAACACAAGATCTGTTATTCCCTCCCCCACAAAGGATCAAAATTTCGAATAATCAAAACGATCATAAAAACGGTTCTCTTATCCGGTCTCTTTATATTTCACATATCCCATTATCTCTACTAACAAAACATCTTCTGTGAAGATGCGATATATCGGTCCACTCCCTCTAGTACCTCCCCCACAAAGGGTCAAAATTTTGAATATCCATGAAGCTAATAAAACGCGAAATTCCGAAATCGTTTTGGTACAATTCAATATTTCCATCAACACAAGTTCTGTTATAAAGTTGGAGTTATGGCTACGGCAACGTCGTATGTCACGTCTAATAGAACCTTTAGCACCAAGCTACTATAGAAACATCCAAACAAACAATAAAAAAATCCACCCACCTAACAACAGTTATTTGATTTAAACGTCAAATTTTCCTAAAATTATTTTTGTTTTGTGTTATCAAACAATTCTGAAAGAGATTTGAAAAAGTTTTTTTCATCACAATCATACCAAATTGCTAAGTATCAACCATCGTCAATTCCCCGCACCACCAATAGCCAATGGGTTCTCGACAATTGTACAATTGCGATTTTGAGGTATTCGGTAAGGTGCAGGGCGTATTCTTTCGTAAATACACCCAAAGAAGGCCAAAGAATTGGGTATCCATGGCTGGATTATGAACACGCCGGAGGGAACGGTCAAAGGACAAATGGAAGGAACCCAAACGGAGCTAAACGAAATGAAAACATGGCTAACGCACAAGGGCAGTCCCAAGTCACAAATTGACAAGGCATTTTTCGGTGATATGAGACCCATGGAAATGTATTCACACAAATCGTTTGCAATAAATAAATAAAAGAGATGTGAAAAATATTTATGCACATATTTTGGATTTCTGTGGAATTTGATGTCGATGGAGGTAAATCTGGAGTTATTATTACATGGGCGATTGTGAAACATTCAAAAAAAAATCGAAATTTAGGAGTTGCCGTTGTGAGGCGTCTGCATTAAAGGGTTGGCCGATGTTGAACGTTTATTTTTGCAATATTGCCGTTGAAATCATCAAATTACGAAAAGTCTGAAAGGTTAGATTCCTAACAGATTCTAAATTTAGTTTCGAATTGCTTAGCCTTAGTTTTGAAAAATAAAGGAAATTAAGAGGTTATTTCGTCTGGGTTAGCTTTTTCAATATTATGGACCTCTATTGAAAATTTTCTGCAGTAAGGTATATATATCACTTGAGAATCTGAATCAGCATTTGAAATCGGTTATATACTCAAAATTATAATTTATTTGCCAAAAGCGTTGTGAACCTGAAATATCAAATATCAGCTTATGCCTCTGGATATTGTTACTTTATAACAGATTTTGTGGTGATGAAAATATGAGATATACCAAGTTTGAATGAAATCGGATGTTAATTTTGTGTTTTATGAACTTCATGATGATTCAAAATGTTGATCCTTTGTGGGGGACATACCAGAAGGAGTGAACCGATATATTCCATTTCACACCAGACCTTGGATTAATAAAAATATTGTGATGTGTGAAATTGGAAAAGAACCGGATGTTTTTTTTTTCGGATTTTATAAACGTTTTGGTTATTTAAAATTTTGCCCCGTGGTGGAGGAGGTACCAGAAGGAATGATGCGATCTCTACCGTTATATAAAAGATCCTGTGTTGATAGAAATATTCAGATGTGCCAAGTCTAAATGGAATCGGATGTTAATTTCGCGTTTTATGAGCTTTACGATTATTCAAAGTTTGACCCTTTGTGGGGGACGTACCAGATGGAGTGGACCGATATTGTCCATTTTCCCACCTCATCTTCAAATGACGCAAATATTAGGTTTTGCAAAGTTTGAGCAAAATCGGATTATCCTTTCTCTTTCTGTGCAAAAAATATTTCTTTGAAAGTTTCGATATTTTGTGAGGTAGGTACCCGAAGAAGTGGACCAATATATTCCATATTAACACCAGACCTTGGGTTGATAACCGATATTGTCCATTTTCAATCCTGACCTAGCACTGATGCAAATATTAGGATTTCCAAAGTTGGAGGAAAATCGAATTATCCTTTCTCTCCTGTGCAGTAAATTATTTTCTTTGAAAATGTTAACATTTTGTGAGGGAGGTACCAGAAGGAGTAGACCGATTTTGCCCATCTCCGAATCTATCTAATTTGACGATAATTACGTTGTACCAAGTTTGGACCAAATCGTTTTATTCACTTCGAGAGTTACCGTGCGCACCAGCCAACCACACAGACAGACGGACATCGCTAGATCGACTCCAAATCTCTTGAAATGGATTTGTTCCAAAGAGACCTAGGTTCTAAAACCGTTATTTCGATGAGGCCGTTTTGGCCGTATCAAATGATATTACCCTCCTACCCATATGGCTACGGGTATAAAAAACTCATAAATGTTGCCTTTAAAAATACTTTTTTTGCTTTCGAAAAATTCAGCACTTTTTTCGAATTCGCTTCAAATTTTCTTAAAACTCAGTATCCTACCTCAGCTGTAGAAGTAGCTTTTGATAGTACTCGTTTATGACCAAAACCGCAAACGAGTTTCGCGTTCCTATGCCAGATGTGAATGCTTTTATGTAGCCTTAACCATATATAATGGGACGAAAATATTTTGGGATATAATGTAAGCGAAAAATGTCGGAAGTAGCATTAAATTTTAGAATAAGTTTAGATTGTTCGATTGGTCACCTTTGGCACGAATTATGATCTTCAAACGGCTAATGAAACCGTCACACGCTACCTGAATGTTGCTCTGCGGTATTTTGGCCCATTCCCGGCGAAGCGCTTGCTTGAGGTTATCGACACTTTGGTATTTTTTAGTGCCAACATTCTGTTCCAAAATTCTCCAGACACAATAGTCCAACGGATTGGTATCCGGAGATTTGGTGGCCATTGTGCGCTTGAAATGAAGAGAGCAACCTCGTTTTGTAACCATTCTTGGGTGGTGCGTGCTGAGTGCGATGGTGCTGAGACCTGTTGGAATGTCCAAGGTCTGCGGCCAAAGTACACCATCCCAAGGCTTTAATACACCCTCCAGAATATTTTCGCAATAATATTCGGCATTATTCTGATGCCTCGGTCGATTAATACGAGCGGAGAGCAACCATTGGCTGTTATGACGGCCCACACCATCACCATAGCTGGCGCTTGAGTTCTGGTGGCCAACCGAAGATGCACATTTTCAGCTGACCTCTTTGGCAAGAAACACGATCATTTTGTTGACTACAAACAGCTGGACATCGATTGTTTTGTCATCGGAGACGGAGAAAACAAATTCGGTAGATCACCACTTTCGACCAAGCAAAGCAACTCTTTAGCTCTTTTGAGTCTATTTTCTTTCTATTGCGGTGTAAGTTCTTACACTTTTTGGAATTTCAAAATTTGCTGAATGGAATATTGCGATATGTTTAGCTCACGGCTATTTTTCGGCCACTGCGACGCGGGTTTCGATCAAATCGCTTCTTTACTTTGCGAACCATTCTGCTGATGTGTTGTTTTCCTCCGTCCACTTCCTTGACATTGGGCTACGCTACCAGTATCACGGTAATGATGGTACGAGATACCAAAGATTTATTCACATTGAAAGCTGGAGTGCTCTAGCGATAGCCACTTGTGGTTTTTCAGCCAAATATAAAGAAATCACACTATCACGGCTGAATTCCTTTACGAATAACTTTTTTCTGGAAAATTCTCACTAAAATGCTTTTGTGCGCTTGTAAACAATATAATCAGCTCTCACTGGAATAATTTTAACAGCTGTCGGAAAAGTGGCTTAGAAATGACAGCAGTCTGAAGTTGGTTGCAGTTTATTCACCTCACCCTGGCCGTTTGAAGGCCATAAATCGTGTCAAAGGTGACCAACTCAAACAAATCCAAAATTATTCTAAATTTTATGCTATTTCCGACATTTTTTGCTTTCATTCAATATGATTTTGAAAAAAAAAAATATGGCGTTTGGCTTTGTTGCAGTTTTTTTATATTACCTTTATTTATGCATTTCGATGAGTTTAACTACATTTCAAGCCATAATAAATGTTATTTATATCTTGATATGCTATTTTCTGTAAAAAAACTACCTCCAAACAGGAGGTCTGCATCAATATTGTAAATTTTCGAGTACTCTCTAAGGCAGTTATTTTTTCCACTTTGAATATTTGTGTAGCTCAACTGAAATTCATATTACATGTTGGAATATTGGGATGGAATTTAAAGAAAATCGGTCGATTTTTTCATATTTTTATGATTATTCCAAAATTTGACTCATTTGTGGGGGGTGGTACCAAACGGAGTGGGCTTTATATGAAATTGGAATTTTACGATATTTTAATTTTTTTTTTGCTAGGCCACCCCTGAAATAGATTCGAAAGATATTTCTGACAACGTAGATGTCTGTGGCGATAAGGGTATAATAATTATTTCGAAGGTCGTAGGCAAAGTTTCGAATGTATGCGCTTTAATTTTTTTATTTCGAGGACCGTAGGCAATGTTTCGAACTGTATGCGCTTAATATGGCATTTCCTGCTCGTTAGTTGAAAATCTCAGTGAAAAAGTATTTCATACTGTGCATGTTTTAGCACCAGTCACTTTAGGTCATTTTTAAAAAAAGGCCTTTCCCGAATTCAAATTTACTTCAATTTATAAAGTGCTT
>NW_026712425.1:0-93606 GCF_030504385.1 Musca domestica
GCCTATAATATGCTTGGAAAAAATATTTTGAAAAATCCACGCCTATAATATGCTTGGAAAAAATATTTTTAAAAATCCACGCTTATAATAGGTTGGAAAAAATATTTTAAAAAATCCACGCCTATAATATGGTTGGAAAAAATATTTTTAAAAAATCCACGCCTATAATATGGTTGGAAAAAATATTTTTAAAAAATCCACGCCTATAATATGGTTGGAAAAAATATTTTTAAAAAATCCACGCCTATAATATGGTTGGAAAAAATATTTTTAAAAAATCCACGCCTATAATATGGTTGGAAAAAATATTTTTAAAAAATCCTACGCCTATAATATGGTTGGAAAAAATATTTTTAAAAAATCCACGCCTATAATATGGTTGGAAAAAATATTTTTAAAAAATCCACGCCTATAATATGGTTGGAAAAAATATTTTTAAAAAATCCACGCCTATAATATGGTTGGAAAAATATTTTTAAAAATCCTCGCCTATAATATGGTTGGAAAAAATATTTTTAAAAAATCCACGCCTATAATATGGTTGGAAAAAATATTTTTAAAAAATCCACGCCTATAATATGGTTGGAAAAAATATTTTTAAAAAATCCACGCCTATAATATGGTTGGAAAAAATATTTTTAAAAAATCCACGCCTATAATATGGTTGGAAAAAATATTTTTAAAAAATCCTCGCCTATAATATGGTTGGAAAAAATATTTTTAAAAAATCCACGCCTATAATATGGTTGCAAAAATATTTTTAAAAAATCCACGCCTATAATATGCCTCGAAAAAATATTTTTAAAAAATCCACGCCTATAATATGCCTGGAAAAATATTTTAAAAAATCCACGCCTATGATATGCCTCGAAAAAATATTTTTAAAAAATCCACGCCTATTATTATACCCAAAAAAAATATTTTGAAAAAATCCACGCCTATTATTATACCCAAAAAAAATATTTTTAAAAAGTCCACGCCTATTATTATACCCAAATAAATATTTAAAAAAAAAAAAATCCACGCTTCTAATATGCCTTAAAATTTTTTTTTAAAAAAACCAAGCCTGTAATATACCTTGAAAAAATCTTTTAAAGAAATCCACGTCTATAATGTGCCTTGAAAAAGCTTCGAAAAAAAATTTAAAAATCTACGCCTATTATATGCTTCGAAAAAATATTTTATTTCAAAGGATGCATTACTAAAAGTCCCACCAACAACCTCATATCAGGCGACAACATTTTTATTACAACACTCAACATGTTGGGTTGGGGTGGTAGGGTAGGAATTCTTTTATTGCCTTTTGTCTCGTTCATTAGCGGCACGATACGGCAATCAGACGTGGCTGCCGGCCACATTTGATGCGAGTGCGTGTTCAGAGCCCATATATGTTCATATAAATATTCTACTTAAAGTCAAACGGTATTTTTTTCGGATGCTGATATATTAGTAAAGAGATTAACTCCATTGAAAACAAAAATGTGAGTTTCAAAATAAAAATACCACAACATTGATTTTTTAAAAATATTTTTCCAAAAAAAATTGTAGAGAATATATATACACCTGGGTTTTTTTAAAAATATTTTTTCGAGTTCAATTACAGGCGTGGATTTTTTTAAATATTTTTTTGAGTTTAGATATAAGCGTGTATTTTTTTAAAATATTTTTTCGACTATTATTATAAGCGTGGGTTTTTAAAAAAAATATTTTTTCGACTATTATTATAGGCGTGGATTTTTTAAAAATATTTTTTCGTCTATTATTATAGGCGTGGATTTTTTAAAAAATATTTTTTCGTCTATTCTTATAGGCGTGGATTTTTAAAAAAATATTTTTTGTCTATTATTATTGGCGTGGATTTTTTAAAAAATATTTTTTTCGTCTATTATTATAGGCGTGGATTTTTTAAAAAATATTTTTTCATATATTATTATAGGCGTGGATTTTTTAAAAAATATTTTTTCGTCTATTATTATAGGCGTGGATTTTTTAAAAAATATTTTTTCGTCTATTATTATAGGCGTGGATTTTTTAAAAAATATTTTTTCGTCTATTATTATAGGCGTGGATTTTTAAAAAATATTTTTTCGTCTATTATTATAGGCGTGGATTTTTTAAAAATATTTTTTCGTCTATTATTATAGGCTTGGATTTTTTAAAAAATATTTTTTCGTCTATTATTATAGGCGTGGATTTTTTAAAAAATATTTTTTCGTCTATTATTATAGGCGTGGATTTTTTAAAAAATATTTTTTCGTCTATTATTATAGGCGTGGATTTTTTAAAAAATATTTTTTCGTCTATTATTATAGGCGTGGATTTTTTAAAAAATATTTTTTCGTCTATTATTATAGGCTTGGATTTTTTAAAAAATATTTTTTCGTCTATTATTATAGGCGTGGATTTTTTAAAAAGTATTTTTTCGTCTATTATTATAGGCGTGGATTTTTTAAAATATTTTTTCGTCTATTATTATAGGCGTGGATTTTTTAAAAAATATTTTTTCGTCTATTCTTATAGGCGTGGATTTTTAAAAAAATATTTTTTGTCTATTATTATTGGCGTGGATTTTTTAAAAATATTTTTTTCGTCTATTATTATAGGCGTGGATTTTTTAAAAAATATTTTTTCATATATTATTATAGGCGTGGATTTTTTAAAAAATATTTTTTTCGTCTATTATTATAGGCGTGGATTTTTTAAAAATATTTTTTTAAAGAATTATTATAGGCGTGGATTTTTTAAAAAATATTTTTTCGTCTATTATTATAGGCGTGGATTTTTTAAAAAATATTTTTTCGTCTATTATTATAGGCGTGGATTTTTTAAAAATATTTTTTCGTCTATTATTATAGGCTTGGATTTTTTAAAAAATATTTTTTCGTCTATTATTATAGGCGTGGATTTTTTAAAAAATATTTTTTCGTCTATTATTATAGGCGTGGATTTTTTAAAAATATTTTTTTATTATTATAGGCGTGGATTTTTTAAAAATATTTTTTTAAAGAATTATTATAGGCGTGGATTTTTTAAAAATATTTTTTTAAAGAATTATTATAGGCGTGGATTTTTTAAAAATATTTTTTTAAAGAATTATTATAGGCGTGGATTTTTTAAAAAGTATTTTTTCGTCTATTATTATAGGCGTGGATTTTTTAAAAAATATTTTTTCGTCTATTATTATAGGCGTGGATTTTTTAAAAAGTATTTTTTCGTCTATTATTGTAGGCGTGGATTTTTTAAAAAATATTTTTTCGTCTATTATTGTAGGCGTGGATTTTTTAAAAAATATTTTTTCGTCTATTATTATAGGCGTGGATTTTTAAAAAAATATTTTTTCGTCTATTATTATAGGCAAGGATTTTTTAAAAATATTTTTCCATCTATTATTATAGGCGTGGATTTTTTAAAAAATATTTTTCCATCTATTATTATAGGCGTGGATTTTTTAAAAAATATTTTCCCATCTATTATTATAGGCGTGGATTTTTTATAAAATATTTTTTTTAAAATGTGACTTAGGTAATTTTCCTTGGGAACCACTTGCAACATGTTATCCTTAAACGAGTTATGTAAAGAAGGAGGTAAGAAAGTATACTCACTGTAAAGTTTTATGGTCCCATCCATTTCACCACGAGGATTTTTGGCTACACACTTGTAGCTGCCATAATCACTTTTCTGTACATTCGTTATGTGTAAACGCATTGTTGCCTTGTATGACGGATTACCGGGTATGGTTTCGGTTCTGCATGGAAATTCCCAAAATTGGCAGGCAAGATGGGAAAAACAAATAAGAAATAAGAAAAATTTTATTAATATTAAAAAAAAAATTAATTGGAATTTTTTGGTCATGAAAATGGATCTTAATTGGAAAATAAAATTATTTCAAAAAATTTTTTTTTTTTTTAATTTTTGTTAATGTTTATTAAATTTCCGTTGATGAAATCTAGGGCCATCACAGAGGTCTCCAATTTCCTGAATTATTTTCAATTATTTATTTTTTTATTATTTACACCTTTTTTGTTAATATTTTCCTCCTCAAGTTCCTTCATTCAAAAGTCATTAGACTCATAAATAAAAAAATGAAAAATGTAAAAAATATTTTTTTTATTTCTTTTTGCCTTATTCTGATAAGCAAGATCATGAAAATTATGCAAATTTTCTTGACATTTGTTATTACATTTAATTTGCTTTTCATTTACATTGAAATGGGAAAAGAAAGCAATGATGGAAAGACCAAGAGAGAAACAACGACATAAATATTGGATTAGACATTAGGGTGGGACGGAAAATAAAAATTTCCAAAGTTACAGAAATACCTTCCCAGGGACATTTATAGAGGAAAATAGTTCGGAGAGTCCACTATCGAAAAAAGGACTTCGAAGGAGCGTCCTTCAATTGAAAGTCTACAAAAAGTCCTTTATTGAGCCCCCTTCTAGCCGTACTAACCTATGGGAGCCTTTTATAGATTTTCATTTGTTTAAATCCTATCCATGTGGCCTCTATCAGCTGAAATTTTTCTTAGGTCCTTTATAACCCGAATTCCTCCTCATTTGACCTCCCACCCCAATATCCTTGTAATAAAAAATATGAAAATAAAAAAAACGCATTTTTGCAATGAATATTTCCTTTAAATGTCAATGGACAACAATGGGACAATAGAGTTACACGTAATCCAATGATGATAATGATGAAGAAGAAGAAACCGACTGACAGCCGGCCGTTCAGTTGATTGTGATATAAAAAATACAATCTCAAAAAAAAAAAAACTGAAAAAAATGCAGTAGATGGGAATTGGTGACGCCAGCCATATTTATGAAGTGGATTATGACCTTGGCAATGTATAAAGAGAAATATTTAATCTTGGAGCTAGACAGGCGGTAATTTTTGAGAAGGCATTTAGAATTATTTTTTGGAAGAAGAAATTTTAAAAGAATATACTTTGAAAAATCCTTGATAAAAAATTTCTCAAAAATAATTCCTTGATTATTGATCCATTGAAAAAGCACCAATAATTATTTTTGAGAATATTTTTTTTTCAAGGATTTCTCAAAGAAACCACCAACAAAAGTTGACTTCTAAGGAAATCTATTTTTCAAGAACCAATTTAATTTTTATAACATAATTTTTTTCAAGGATTATCTTAGGAATGTTTTTTTCCAAGGACCTACAGGCTTTAATTTTTGTGAAATATATTTTCAAAGACAAACCAAAATTGACTTCTGAGGAGATATCTTTTTAAGGATCGATATACGTAACTTTTTTCAAAAGACGCGGATTTTTTAAAAGGTCGTAATTTTTTCAAAAGATGTGGATTTATTAAAAGTACGTGGAGTTTTTCAAAGGACGTGCATGTTTTCAAAGAATTTTTTTCTCGATTTTTTCAAATATTGTGTTCAAAGTATGTGGATTTATGCAAAGGACGTGTTTTTTCTAAGGAGGATTTTCTCAAAATTTGTGTGTGTGATTTTGTTTAAAGGACGATTTTTTCGAATAGGATGTGATTTTTTTCAAAGGACGTGATTTTTTCCAACGTCGTGATTTTTTTCAAGGATGTGGATTTGTATAAAAATCGAGGATTTTTTTAAAATACGTGTTTTTTTTTTAAAAGACTTATTTTTTTTCAAAGAACGTTAATTTGTTCAAAAGGCGTGATTTTTCAATTGTCGTGGATTTTTTCAAAGACCTGGTTTTTGAAAGGACCCGGTTTTATTCAAAGGGCGTAGATTTTTTCAAAGGTACCAGTTTTCTTCAAAGTACGTGGATTTTTGCAATGGACGTGGATTTCAAAAGAACATGGATTTTTCCAGAAGACGTGGATTTTTTCAAAGATGCCAGTTTTCTTCAAAGGATGTGGATTTTTGCAAAGGACGTGGATTTTTGGAAAGATTGGGCTTTTTCAAAGTTCCCGATTTTCCTCAAAGGAGATGGATTTCTCAAAAGAACATGGATTTTCCCAAAAGACTTGGATTTTTTCAAATGACGTGAATTTTTTTCAAAAGTTGAGGATATGTCTAAAGGACGTGGATTTTTTCAAAGGTCGTGGAATTTTTCAAAGGTCGAGTATTTTTTCAAAGGATGTGAATTTTTTTAAAGTCGTGAATTTTATAAAGGACCTGATATTTTTAAGCTATGTAATTAGTTTTCAAAATTTTTTTTTGTTTTTCAAAGGACGTGGTTTTCTCAAAGGACACGATTTTCATTTCAAAGGACATGAATTTTTTCAAAGGACGCAGTTTTTTTAATTGCTTGGATTTGTTCAAAGGTTGGATTTTTTTAAAGACACATTTTTATTCAAAGCCATGGATTTGTTCATAAGTCCTGGATTTTTTCAAAGGATGTATTTTTTCAAAGATCGTCCTTAGAAAAAAATATTCTTTGATTTTTTTCAAAAAATCTGGATTTTTCAAAGGACCTGTTTTTTCTAAAGACCTGATTTTTTTAAAGGGCGTGGATTTTTTTCAATTTTTTTATTTCAAAGGACATGGATTTTTCAATTTTTTATTTCAAAAAAACGTGGATTTTTCCAATATGTTTATTTCAAAGGACATGGATTTTAAAAAATTTTTTTTTTAAAGGACGTGGATTTTTTCCATTTTTTTATTTCAACGGACGTTAAATTTTTCAAACGACGTGACTTTTTTGAAAGTACTTGGATTTTTTCAAAGGAAAAGAGTGGATTGTTTCAAAGGACGTGGATTTGTTCAAAGGAAAAGAGTGGATTTTTTCAAAGGACGTGGATTTTTTAAGGGTTGTGATTTTTTTGAAAGGACGTGGATTTTTTCAAGGGACCAGATTTTTTTGAAAGGACGTGGATTTTTTCAAGGGACCTGATTTTTTTTACAAAACCTGACTTTTTCCAAAGGATTTTTTTCGAGGGAGGGCATATTTTCAATTTTCGAGGAATTTTCTCCAGGACGTGGATTTGTTTCTGAAGGACGCGCACATTTGATCAAAGGACGTTTTTTTTTTTAAAAACATGATTTTTTCAAAAACCTTTCAGTGACTCAAATTTTTTGAAAATACTTTTTTATAGTCCTTCATTCACCTGCATTTTTTTTAAATCCGATCTTCAATTAAGTTTTTAGATTAAAAAACAAATTTAACAGTCCTTCAGTGACGTGGGTTTTTTAAGAATATTTTCCTCAAGGGTTTCCATATTTAAAAATAATACAGTTTTAAACGGCTCTCATTGACGAGGCGTAGCTTTTTCAAAGCATTTTTTCCGAGCCATGTAAGGTTTGTGGACTTGTTAAAAATAATTTTTTAGAGATCTTCCGGAGACGTAAATGTATAAAGAATATGTTTTAAAGCCTTGAAAGCAGAGGATTTTTTAGAATATTTTTTTTTTGGTTTTACTCAGAAGTTTTTTAAGTCTGTTGGACTTTTGGAATTGGAAAAAGTCCATATAGGTTTAAGGATTTTGGTAGTTTCAGTCACAATTAATTGAATTTACTGAAAATTGTAAATTTATAAATGTGACTTAAAAAAATATTTAAAAAAAAAATCCAAGTTTATTGATGCCCCTTAAAAAATATTTTTGAAAATTCCACCCTTAAAAATTACTTTTTAAAATGCACGTTAGGCCTTGAAAAAATATTTTTAAAAAATCCAGGTTTATTGTTAGGCCTTGAAAAAATATTTTTAAAAAATCCAGGTTTATTGTTAGGCCTTGAAAAAATATTTTTAAAAAATCCACGTTTATTGTTAGGCGTTGAAAAATATTTTTGAAAAATCTACGTTTGTTGTTAGGCCTTGAAAAAATATTTTTAAAAAATCCTCGTTTATGGAGAGTCCTTGAAAACATATTTTTAAAAAATCCACGTCTATATTTGAGGCTTGAAAAAATATTTTTAAAAAATCGGCATTTATATTTGAGGCTTGAAAAAATATTTTTAAAAAATCCACGTCCATATTTGAGCCTTGAAAAAATATTTTTAAAAAATCCACGTCTATATTGAGCCTTGAAAAAAGATTTTTTAAGAAATTCACGTTTATTTGTGGTTCTTGAAAAAACATTTTTAAAAAATCCAAGTTTATGGATAAGCCTTGAAAAAATATTTTTAAAAAATTCACGTTTTTTTGTGGTTCTTGGAAAAATATTTTTAAAAAAACCACGTTTATTCTTAGGCCTTGAAAAAATATTTTTAAAAAATCCACGTTTATTGTTAGGCCTTAAAAATATATTTTTAAAAAATCTACGTTTATTGTTAGGCCTTGAAAAAATATTTTTAAAAAATCCACGTTTATTTGTGGTTCTTGAAAAAATATTTTTAAAAAATCCACGTTTATGGATAGACCTTGAAAAAATATTTTTAAAAAATCCACGTTTATTTGTGGTTCTTGAAAAAATATTTTTAAAAAATCCACGTTTATGGATAGACCTTGAAAAAATATTTTTAAAAAATCCACGTTTATGGATAGACCTTAAAAAAATATTTTTAAAAAATCCACGTTTATGGATAGACCTTGAAAAAATATTTTTAAAAAATCCACGTTTATTGTTAGGCCTTGAAAAAATATTTTTAAAAAATCCACGTTTATTGATGGCCATTGAAAAAATATTTTTAAAAAATCCACGTTTATATATGGGCCTTAAAAAATATTTTTAAAAAATCCTCGTTTGTTATTAGGCCTTAAAAAAATATTTTTAAAAAATTAACGATTATTGAAAGCCCCTGAAAAAATATTTTTAAAAAATCAACGTTTATATATAGGCCTTGAAAAAATATTTTTAAAAAATCCAGGTTTATATTTGAATCTTGAAAAAATATTTTTTAAAAATCAATGTTTATATATAGGCCTTGAAAAAATATTTTTTAAAAATCCAGGTTTATATTTGAATCTTGAAAAAATATTTTTAAAAAATCCACGTTTATAAGTGGGTCTTGAAAAAATATTTTTAAAAAATCCACGTTTATAAATGGACCATAAAAATATATTTTTAATTTTTTTTTTTAATTTTCGCCAAACTAATATTACATTTTCTATTTTGTAGGGTACCCAAACTGATAAGATTTCCAATTTTTTTTTTTTTTTTTTTTTTTTTTTTTTTTTTTTTTTGAAAAGAAATTAAAAATTTAAATAACAAAACAAAATTGAAATCTATTCATAGACCAAAATGTTAATGAAAACGGCGGAATGCAAAGCAAGAGAGAAAATAGATGTGGGGAAGACATATTTATTTTTTAATGCGAATATAGACCCCATTTGGCCTATGATGCCAGACAAAATGATGATGATGATGAGCAGCTGACAAAGACTCAAATCAGACAATAAGAACATCTAATAGAAGAAGACGAACGAAGTAGATTCAAATGAGATTTTTGAGACGCATTTTGAAAAAATCTAAACAACATTCAGTTGAGGCCAACAAGTTTCCGAAGCTGGAAGCGGTTTAGAGGAACTTTTTGTTGTGATATAAAAAATTTAAGACTGGACCAAAAAATTCGCCGGTTAAAAAAGAAGAAAAAATTCGCCAAAGAAAAAAAAATCCAAAAAAAAAGAAAAAAAAAAAAACCGAAATTGGGCCAGCCTGTCTGAACTCAAACCAAGAGCAGCGAAAAAGAAAAATCTCAGAATTTTTTCTTTGTTTACGTTTGCTTTCAAGGCAAAGTAGAAAAATAAATCCTTGTCCGCCATGTTAAAGCTGAGCATTGTCTTTGGCCTGCTGGCGTCCATAATCTGGCGCACCACCCCGACAAATTGTCGCCAGACACAAAATCAAACCCAGAACATCAATCAATTGGCGGCCATCAACATTGAGCGCTACATGGATGGGGAGCAGCAGCGGCCCTGCGACAACTTCTACCAGTATGCCTGTGGCAAGTGGTATCAACAGCACATCGATGAAATGGATTATGGCGATGTGTTGGGTCTGATGGACCATGAGTTGAATAAGAAATTGGAACATTTGCTAAGGAAGTCTCCCAGCGGCAGTGCGGGGGGTAGTGATGAGGCTCATCCAAGTACCACAGAGGCGGCGGGCCACCAGCCACTGGGATCCAGCATGGAAATGTCAACATTGTATAATAAAATCCGCACCTACTACAAGTCCTGCAAAAAGGTCAAGCCCTACAATTTGAAGAAATATTTACAGCTGATCCAGCCAGGTCCTGGCCTGCACTGGTATGTGTTGGCCAAACAGGGTGGCCGTAAATGGAATGCCGATAAATTCGATTGGCTGGAGGCCATTGCAAAGTTGAGGCTCTATGGCCTCAATGGGGTATTGCTAAAGGAACAGGTCCTGCCGCGCTGGGATGAATCGACGGCCATGAGTATATATTTGGATAAACCAGATTTGGCCGAAACCCTGGCCATGGGTGAGGGGGTGATCATTGAGCTGCTCATGGACATTGGCCAAACCAAACGGCTGGCCAATGAAATTGCCCGGGAGGTAAATCGTTTCGAATTCCAGCTGCACAAGCTACAGGAACTGGAGGACGAAGAGGGTCCCAAGGAAATGCAGTTGGGTTATTTGCAGGAATATATGCCACAAATCGATTGGTTGGCCTATCTGAAGGAGTTAAAGGGTCCCGATACCGATCTCAGCACCACGGTGATCATTCAAAACATCCCTTACATGCGGAGCCTGGTTAAGCTACTGAACACCGTGGAACCCTCAACGTTGTGTAATTATATTATGATCAAATTCCTGCTCTATCTCAAGACCCAGGGACCGGCAGAGATATCGAGGCAGGAGTGTATTGCCAGCCTGAGGCGGGCCATGCCACTGGCCATGAGCTATGTGGTGGGTCAACATTTCTACAAGGATGCCACCAAGACGGACATCCAGGTCCAGAAGCTGTTCGACCATCTCAAGGAGACCTTCTATGCCATTCTGTCCGACAATCGCCTTCAGCTACCCGAACCCATTGTCCAGACCCAGTTGGCAAAGATTCAGGCCATGCAGCTACGCATTGGCTTTGCTCCGCGCAATGTCACCGGCGACTATTTCAATCTCTACTACGAAAAGGTCACCCTGGATGCCAATAACTTCTATGCCAATCAGCTAAGTCTGCTAAGGCTAATGGTGGAACGCAGCCATGAGTCCTTGGATCCCATTAGCCACCAGGACATGTTAAACGATGAGGCTGTTATCTCCGCCGAATGGGTGGGCTCCTCATCTTCGCCGCTGTATTTGAAGTCCCGTAACACGGTTGTCATACCCTATGGCTTCCTCAACATGCCCATTTATCATCGGAATCTTAGGGATATATTTAAATATTCCGTCCTAGGCTTTGCCCTGGCCCATGAAATGTTACATGGTTTTGACTCGTCCGGCATAGATTATGATGCCAGCGGTAATATCATGGGTCCCAGTGAGGAAATCTCCGCCAATCAGAGGTTCATGCAGGGTTTGCGGTGCATGCAAAATGAACTGGCCACCGGTTCGAGGAGTCTCAATGAAAAACTGGCCGATTATGAAGGGATACGTCTCGCCTTCAATGCCTACTTCTCGCCAACGCGCAGCAATGAAACCACATCGACGACGACAAAACATTTGCGTTCCCGCTACCTCTCCCAGTTTACCCCACAACAGGTCTTCTTCATTAATTTTGCCCAGTTCTTTTGCGGCAAGGTCCATCCGAAATTGACCCACTCGGCCTATTTGGATCATGCCATGGATGAGCTGAGGGTCCTACAGACTTTGGCCAATTTCGAGGAGTTTTCCAAGGCATTTGGCTGTGAGAAGAGAGATAAAATGCAATCTCGACATCGCTGTAAATTGTGGTGAGAAGGGATAGCAGAGAGAGAGGAGACGATGGGAGAGTGTATATATAGCAATAGGATGTGAATATATAGCCTTTTTTTATGTAAAAATATATACGAAAATTGTGATAGAGAAAAATTAAAGAAAAATAAATAAAAGAAAAAAAAAAATAATAATTTTTAATCCTTGAAAAAATATTCTTAAAAAAATCCACGCCTTGGTGGATGGTCCTTGAAAAAATATTCTTAAAAAAATCCACGCCTTGGTGGATGGTCCTTGAAAAAATATTCTTAAAAAAATCCACGCCTTGGTGGATGGTCCTTGAAAAAATATTTTTTAAAAAATCCACGCCTTGGTGGATGGTCCTTGAAAAAATATTTTTTAAAAAATCCACGCCTTGGTGGATGGTCCTTGAAAAAATATTTTTTAAAAAATCCACGCCTTGGTGGATGGTCCTTGAAAAAATATTCTTTAAAAAATCCACGCCTTGGTGGATGGTCCTTGAAAAAATATTTTAAAAAAAAAATCCACGTCTCTGTTGGTCCTTGAAAAAATATTCTTTAAAAAATCCACGCCTTGGTGGATGGTCCTTGAAAAAATATTCTTTAAAAAAACACGTCTCTGTTGGTCCTTGAAAAAATATTCTTTAAAAAATCAACGTCTCTGTTGGTCCTTGAAAAATAAATTAAAAAGAAAAATAATTTTATTTGCCTCGACATTCCAAAAAAAGAAAATCGGATTTATAGTCCCCTATGAGGTCCTCACAATTCCCAAAAAAAAATCCCCAGAAAATATATTTTTGAACCCCCTACAAACCTCCTACAAATTTCCCCCAAATAGTTCAAATTAGAACTTCGACAAAAGTCCCTCTAATTTTCTCTGTAAAAATTTCCCGAAAAAATCAAATTTAAATCCAATCAAGATTTCCATAAAATTCCACAAAATGTAATTTTAAAATCCCACAGGAGAACTCTATAATTCCTCCAAAAAATCAACTGAAGAGTCCCTTATATCGATAATTGTGATAGACAAAAATGTAAAAAAAAATAAATAAATAAATTTCTTTGCCTCGACATTCCAAAAAAAAAACGAATTTATAGACCCCTATGAGGCCCTCATAATTCCTCAAAAAAAAATCCCCAGAAAATATATTTTTGAACTCCCTATAAACCTCCTGCAAATTTCCCCAAAAAGTTCTAACTCTACAAAAGTCCCTCAAATTTTCTCTTTAAAAATTTTCCGAAAAAATCAAATTTAAATCCAATCAAGATTTCCATAAAATTTCCCAAAATACAATTTTAAAATCCTAAAACAAAAAAAATAAATAAATAAATAAAAATAAAAATTTAAAAAAAAATGAAGAAGTAAAAATATAAATAAAAAAATGTATAAGTCCCCCAAAATATTTTTTAATATTCCCATATGAGGACCCCCCCAAAATTCCTAAAAATACCAAATTTTGAGAGCTCGGAAATGTCCTTTAAAATCCAATCATAAAAACTCTAAAATTGCCTGTAAAAATTTCCCGAGAAAATCAAAATTAAATTCAATCAAGATTTCCATAAAATTCCCCAAAATACAATTTTTAAATCCTACAGGAGAAATTAAGAGGCTCTAAAAATTCCTCCGAAAATTTAACTTATATTGAAAATTGTGATAGACAAAAATAAAAGAAAAATAAATAAAAAAATACTTTGCCTCGACATTCCTAAAAAAAGGAATTTAAAATCCCCCAGGAGACCCTCATGATTCCTCCAAAAAATCCGTGTCCGAAATTTCCTTCAACATCCAATTAAACAGCCCTACAATAGAATCTATAAATTTTTCAAAAAAAAAAAAAAAAACAAATGAATTTAAATCATATTAAGATTCCCTTAAAAAAATTACTTTGCCTTGAAATTACCAAAAAGTAGATTGTGAGACCTCCACAATTTCTCCAACTTTTAAGACCCCCAAAATTCCTTCAAATATCCAATTATTTAGCCCTACAATTGCCTGATGGCGAAAATTAGGATACACCAAAAAGAAAGAAAAATAAAAAAAAGACTAAAAAAATAATTTACTTACCCTCCACATTCCTAAAAAATCGAAAGTCAGATACGATGGCCCACAATCCCTAAAAAAATCAAACCGTCTTTCAAAAATCCCATTTTAAAGCCTAACAAGATTTTCCTGAAATTTTCCAAAAAAAAAAAAAATAAAATAAAAAATTTCGAACCCCATCAAGAGTCCCGTAAAATTCCCCAAAATTCAGCATTATAGAAACACTTAAAATTCCTCCAAAATTCCAAATTAAAATCGCGACAAAAATCCTCCACAAAACTCCAACTAAAATCTCATAAAAAATATCCATAAATTTCCTCCAAAAACTAGACAAAAATCCTTCTAAAAGCACCACAAAATTCCTTCAAAAATCGATCTTAAAACGTCTTCAGGTGTCGTTTTAAATTCAATAACCACAATTCCTTAAATATTACTCTGAAAACACAACCTAAAACCTTGGAGGAGTATCTAGAAAATTTCTTAAAAAAATACAAAAGAAATTCAATACAGAGTCCTCTGAATTTTCTTTAAAAAAATCCAAAAAAAAAAAAAAAAAAACGCCTACAAAGGTTTCTTCCAAAATCTACTAAGTCAAATCCAAAAAAAAAAAAACCTAAAAAAGTCCTCTAAATTTTCTTAAAATAATCCAAATAGAAACGCCTACAAAAGTTTTCTCCAAAAATAAGATATAAAACTCTTATAAGAATACGCCGAAAGTCACTACAGAGCCCTCTGAATTTTCTTAAAAAAAAAACCTGCAAAAATTTTTTTTCAAAATCTAGACTCTTAAAAATAAATCGAAAATTCCTCAAAAAAAATCCAATTTTAAAGCGCTACAAGATTTTCCTGAAATTTTCCAAAAAAAAAAAAAAAAAAAAAAAAAAAAAAAAAAAATGTATATATTCTCAAATTTCCTCCAAAAACTAGACAAAAATCCTTTTAAAAGCACCCCAAAATTCCTTCAAGAATCGATCTTAAAATGTCTACAGGTGTAGCTTTAAATTCAATAACTACAATTCCTTAAATATTACTCTAAAAACACGATCTAGAACCTTAGAAGAGTATCTAGAAAATCTCTTAAAAAATACAAAAGAAATTCACTACAGAGTCCTGTGCATTTTCTTTAAAAAAAATCCAAAAAAAAAGCCTACGAAACTTTCTTCCAAAATCTAGACCCTTAAAAACAAACCGAAAGTTCCTCAAAAAAAAAAAAAAAAAAAAAAAAAAAAAATCTTAAACCTCTTAAAATTTTGTTCGAAAAGTTCTACTGAAACTAAGTCAAATCCAAAAAAAAAAAAACCTAAAAAAGTCCTCTAAATTTTCTTAAAATAATCCAAATAGAAACGCCTACAAAAGTTTTCTCCAAAAATAAGATACAAAACTCCTATAAGAATACGCCGAAAGTCACTACAGAGCCCTCTGAATTTTCTTTTAAAAAAACCTGCAAAAATTTTCTTCAAAATCTAGACCCTTAAAAATAAAACGAAAATTCCTCAAAAAAATCCAATTTTCAAAAATCCAATTTTAAAGCGCTACAAGATTTTCCTGAAATTTTCCAAAAAAAAAAAAAAAAATTATTCTCAAATTTCCTCCAAAAACTAGACAAAAATCCTTTTAAAAGCACCCCAAAATTCCTTCAAGAATCGATCTTAAAACGTCTTCAGGTGTCGTTAAATTCAATAACTACAATTCCTTAAATATTACTCTGAAAACACAACCTAAAACCTTGGAAGAGTATCTAGAAAATCTCTTAAAAAATGCAAAAGAAATTCACTACAGAGTCCTCTGAATTTTCTTTAAAAAATCAAAAAAGCCTACAAAAGTTTCTTCCAAAATCTAGACTTAAAAAAAACGAAAATTCCTCCAAAAAAAAAAAAAAAAAAAAAAAAAATAATCCACTTAAAAATTTGTTCGACAAGTTCAACTGAAACCCCCTAATAAGTCAAATCAAAAAAAATATATTAAAAAAGTCCAAAAGTTTCCTTCAAAAATTGGATATAAAACTCCTAGAAATCTAGACCCTTAAAAACAAAGCGAAAATTCCTAAAAAAAAAGCACTTAAAAATTCATTCGAAACGTTCAACAGAAACCCCCTACTAAGTCAAATCAACCGAAATTCCTACAAGAATCAACCTTAAGGAGTGCGGCTAAAAAGTCCCTTAATACTACTTCTGGAAAATCAACATTATTTTCTTAAAAAAAAAATACTCCAAAGACATAGCCTAAAACCCGAGTCTCTATAAAATCCCTCAAAAATTCCCTACAAAAGTCCTTTTACATTTCTGCAATAAATCAAATTTTAATTCTTACTACATTCCAACCTAGTCTCCCTTTAAAAAAATCCACTTTAAAATATCAAAAAGAGGTCTCTAAATTTTGTCCAAAATTTAACTTAGAGGCCTTGCCAAATTTCCTCAAAACTCCACTTGAAAACCTCTTCATTAGTCCATTAGAATTTCTCGAAACAGACAACTGTAAACCTGTACCAGAGTCACCTAGAATTCCTGGGGAAAATAAATCTCAAAACCCATACAATGGCTATTTAAAATTTCCCAAAAAAAAAAAAAAAAAACATCCAAGTTAGAACTATTAACCTAATAGACCCCGAAAATACAACCGAAGTTCCTCTGGAATATTCCTTAAAAAACTTATGCTAGTTCGAAGAAATGCTTTCAAAAATAAAAAAATAAATAAATAAATAAAAAAAATAAATAAATAAATAAAATAAATTTAAAGCAACAATTTTTGAACCCCCTACAAAATTTGTAAACATTTCCCTAAGAGTTCAACTTAGAACCTGCTAATTTTCTCAAAAAAAAGTCCAACATAAAAGACCTTCAAAAGTTTTTCCCATAAAAATAATCCGAAAATCTTACTCTAAATCTCTGTAAGATTTCCTTTTATTGTCTTTCTAAGATTCAACCTAAATTCCAAAAAAAAAAATCAACTCAAAAATCTCCAAAAATATTTTAAAACTCCTAAACTCTCCTAAAATATTTTAAAAACAAAAGTTTTTTTTTTCAAAAGAAAATAATAATAATTTAATAAATAAATAAAATGAATAAAAGCAATATAGAAATTCTCTTACATAAAATCCATACCTTAAGTCTTACATAAGCTTCCGAAAAAATCTTCAAAAATCCACATTAAAAGCTCTAGATGAGTCTTAAAAATATCCACCTTCAGAGGGCGTTACGGGTCCTCAAACTTCCGTTTTGAAATCAGTGCTTAAAGGACGATATGAGTCTCTCAATATTCCTTTTAGAAGGTAACATAAGTCCCTCAACAAATACTTTCCACGGCCACGATTAAAGAGCCTGTATTTGTTTCCCAAAATTCCCTTTAAAACCCCATACCTAGAGGGTGACACAAGTCTCTTAGAATTCCTTTTAAAAATCCACGACTGGTCCCTCAAAGTCAGTCTACACAATCTCCAAAAAACCACATTGAAAGCTTATATGAGTCTTAAAAAAATCACCTTCAGAGGGCGTTACAGGTCCTTCAAAATTCCGTTTTTGAAAACTATGCTTAAAAGACGATATGAGTCTCTCAAAATTTGTTTTACAAGGCGAAAAAATTCACTCGAAATGCCTTTTAAACATCAACTTTTAAAGTCCTGCATTTTTCCCTAAAAAATTCCATTTAAAAAGTCATATCTAGAGGGCCACATAAGTTCCTCAAAATTAATTACAAAAATCCACGCTTAAAAGGCCTCTATTTGTTCCCCAAAATTCCCTATAAAAATCCAAATCTAGAGGATCAAAAAATTACCTTAAACTTCCTTGTAAAAATTCGTATGTAGAGGGCGAAATCGTTTTTCAAAATCCACGATTGGTTACTTAAAAATCTCTCTACACAACCTTCACACACCACATTTAAAGCTCTATATGAGTCTTAAAAAATCCACCGTCAGATGACGTTACAGGTCCCTCAAAAAACCTTCTTGAAATCTACGTTTATGTTTGCGGTATGAGTCTCTCAATTTTATAAGAATGCGACATGACTCCCTCAAAATTCATTTCAAGTATTCTTGTTTAAAGGGCAGTATTTAATAACCAAAATTCCCTTTAAAACTAGAGGGCGAAAAGGTACTTCTGAGTTCATTTTTAGAATCCATATCTAGAGGGCGACACAAGTCCCTAAGAAATCCATTTAAAAAACCGCGATAAGTTGATTCAAAATATGAATCTCTCAAAATTTATTTAAGAGCACAAAACAGGTTCTTCAAAAAAAAAAAAAAAAAACAAGTTTAAGAGCCCCTCTCCTAACTTCCCTTTAAAATACATAGCTAGAGACCGACATAAGAATTGAGGGTCTCATACCGCCATCTAAACGTAAATTTCAAAATGGTAGTTTGAAATCTGAAAATCCACGAAATCAGAAATTATTTTAAAATCCACGATTAGAGGACGTTATAAGCAAAGTAAAATTCTTTTGGAAAATCCACGAAAAGAGAGGCCGAAATTCTTTTTAAAATCCACATCTAGAGGACGTTATGTGTTCCTCGGAATTCTTTTGAAAAATTCACGTTTAGAGGCCATTATAAGTACCTCAGAATTATTTTCTAAGTCCCTAAAAGCCTTTAAGAACTCCTTTTTAAAATCCACGCGATAAAAATGCACATCTAGAGGGCGTCACAGGTACCTCCAAATTCATTTTAAAACCTACAACTAGAGGACGTCGACAACTAGAGGCGACATAAACCCCTGCAATTTCTTTTTAAATTCCACAGGAAGTTGTGAGTCACTCGGAATTCCTTTGAAAAATTCACGTTTAGATGGTGTTATGAGTACTTCAGCATTCCTTTTAAAAGTCCATATCTAGAGGGCTTCTAAGTCTGTAAAAAATACCTTTTAAAATCAGCGAATTAGTGGCGATAAAAATACACATATAGAGGGCGTTATAAATACCTCAGAATTTATTTAAAAATCCACAACTAGTGGACGTTGTAAGCACCGTAAAATTCCGTTGAAAAATTCACGTAAAGAAAGTAACATAGATCACCGAACATGCTTTTTAAAATTCGCACCTGAAGGACTGTATAAATACCTCTAAATTCCTTTCAAAAATTCACATCTACTGGGCGCTATGAGTACTTCAGAACTTCTTTTAAAAATCCACATCAAGAGGGCGACACAAGTCCCTAAGAATTCCTTTTTAAAATCCACAATTATGGGGTTATAAAGCACACATATAGAGAGCGTTATAAGTACCTCAGAATTAATTCTAAAATCCACGTCTAGAGGGCAGCATCAGTCCATCGAAATTTCTTTTAAAAATCCACATAAAGAGAGCTACATAAATCACTGTATTTTTTTAAAAATCCACGTTTAGAGGACGGACCCTCGAAATTCCTTCAAAAAATCCAAGTAAAGAGAACAACAGAAGTCCTTGAACATTCTTTTCTATAGACAACTTTGAGACCTCCAACTTCTTCGTAGGCAAACTTTTGTGTAGACAAGTTTCAGCCCTCAAACTTTTCTGTAGATAAGTTTGAATCCTCAAACTTCTCTGTGGACAAGTCTGAAACATCAAACTTCTCTGCAGACAAGTTTGAGCCCTCAAACTTTTCTAGAAACAAGTTTGAGCCAACAAACCTATCTGTAGCCAAGTTTGATACCTCAAACTTTTCTGCAAATAAGTTTCAGTCCTTAAACTTTTCTCTGGGCAACTTTTCTACAGACAATTTTGAGCCTTCAACCTTTCCGTAGACAAGTGTCAAACCTCAAACTTCTCTGTGGACAAGTTTGAGTCTTCCATCTTTTCTGTGGAAAAAATTGAGCCCTCAAACTTTTCTGGGGACAAGCTAGAGACCTCAAAACTTTCTGTAGACAAGTTTGAGATCTCAAACATTTGAGATCTCAAACATTTAAGATCTCAAACCTTTCAACAGAATAGTTTGAGATTTTATACTATTCGATAGATAAGTTTGGGACATCAAACTTTTCTGAAGACAAGTTAGAGACCCCAAAGATTGAGATTTTAAATTTTTTCTATAGAAAAATCTAAGACTTTCGACTTTCCCGAAAAATAGGTGACCTCAATATTTTTTGTAGACAAGTTTTGGATCTCAAACTTTTCTCCCAAAAAGTTTGAGTCCTCAAACTTTTCTGTGGACAAGATTGAGCCTTCAAACTTTTCGGTGGACAAGTTTGGGCCCTCAAACTTTCTGTAGATCAGTTTGAACCCTCAAACTTTTCTCCAAATAAGTTTGAGTCCTCAATCTTTTCTGTATTCAAATCTGAGTCCTTAAACTTTTCTGTAGACATATTTGAGTATCCAACGTTTTCTATAAACATGTTTGAAACCTCAAAATTTTCTGTACACAATTTCGAGCCCTCAAACACATCTGCATTTCTTTTAGTTCATTTTTAAAATCTACATTTGCAGAGTTATATGATTCGCTCAAAATTTGTTTTTGAAACTCACATTTGGAGGACGTTACAGCCTCTCAAAATTATTTTTTAGAATTCAAGATATGATGAGGTTTAGGTCCCTTAAAAAAAATCAATCTAAAAATTCAGTTCTAGATGGCGAAAGGACTTCTCAAAATCCCTTTCAAATATCCACATTAAGAGGGCGCTTAGTGTCCCCCAACAAATTCGCTCAAATATCAAACCTCTCATAAAAATAAAATCCAAACAAAAATTACACACACTTTTCAAATACTCACTTATATTTATACGAATCTGTGATCATTTGATCATTCTCTCTGGTCCAGTAGTTCAGCGATGTGGGATTCGCTTCAATAAAACACTCCAGCGTCGTATTGAAATACATTGGCACACCGACTAATTGATGGGGTATCGACACCATGGGAGAGACTAAAGAAAGAGACAAAGAAGAAGGAAAGAAAATTGGTCAACAAACACACAACTGGCAATCATCGAAATGCAGAATGAAATCGAAATAAGAGAGAACTAAACGGAGAATACGTGCTTGCACAACAATTAATTTACAACGCGAACAACAACAGCAACAACGAAACATGTCTCAGAGGTAATTATCGGTTTTGTGTGGCTGAGAAATGCCTCTGGGATGGAGGTGGAAAATTGATTATAGGTGGGTTTTTTTGGACAAGGGATTTTAAAATATTTCTGTTAAAGAAGTTGTCCAGAGCCGTCAAACTTTTCTAGAGGCAAGATTGAGACTTCAAACTTTTCTGGAGACAAGATTGAGACTTCAAACTTTTCTGGAGATAAGTTTGAGACCTCAAACTTTTCTGGAGACAAGTTTGAGACCTCAAACTTTTCTAGAGACAAGTTTGAGAGCTCAAACTTTTTGGGAGACAATTTTGAGACCTCAGACTTTTCTAGAGACAAGTTAGACACCTCAGACTTTTCTAGAGACAAGTTTGAGAGCTCAAACTTTTCGGGAGACAAGTTTGAGACCTCAGACTTTTCTAGAGACAAGTTAGACACCTCAGACTTTTCTAGAGACATGTTTGAGACGTCAAACTTTTCTAGAGATAAGTTTGAGACCTCAAACTTTTCTAGAGACAAGTTTGAGACCTCAAACTTTCCTAGAGACAAGTATGAGACCTCAAACTTTCCTCAAGATAAGTTTGAGTTCTTAAACTTTCCTGGAGACGATTTTGAAACCTCAAACTTTTCTATAGACAAGTTTGCGACGTCAAACTTTTCTGGAGACATGTTTGCGACGTCAAACTTTTCTAGAGACAAGTTTGAGACCTCAAACTTTCCTGGAGCCAAGCTTGAGAACTCAAACTTTTCTGGAGACAAATTTGAGACCTCAAACTTTTCTAGAGACAAGTTTGAGACCTCAAACTTTTCTAGAGACAAGTTTGAGACCTCAATTTTTTCTAGAGTCAAGTTTGAGACCTCAAACTTTTATAGAGACTAGTTTGAGAACTCAAACTTTTTTGTAGATAAGTTTTAGACCTCAAACTTTTCTAGAGACAAGTTTCAGACCTCAAACTTTTCTAGAGACAAGTTTCAGACCTCAAACTTTTCTAGAGACAAGTTTGAGATATCAAACTTGTTTAGAGACAAGTTTGAGAGCTCAATTTTTTTTTGTAGATAAGTTTGAGACCTCAAAATTTTCTGGAGACAAGTTTGAGAGCTCAAACTTTTCTAGAGACAAGTTTGAGACCTCAAACTTTTCTGGAGACAAGTTTGAGACCTCAAACTTTTCTGGAGACCAGTTTGAGATCTCAAAATTTTCTGGAGACAAGTTTGAGACCTCAAACTTTTCTGGAGACAAGATTGAGACCTCAAACTTTTCTGGAGACAAGTTTGAGACCTCAAAATTTTCTGGAGACAAGTTTGAGACCTCAAACTTTTCTGGAGACAAGTTTGAGACCTCAAACTTTTCTGGAGACAAGTTTGAGACCTCAAAATTTTCTGGAGACAAGTTTGCGACGTCAAACTTTTCTGGAGACATGTTTGCGACGTCAAACTTTTCTAGAGACAAGTATGAGACCTCAAACTTTCCTCAAGATAAGTTTGAGTTCTTAAACTTTCCTGGAGACGATTTTGAAACCTCAAACTTTTCTATAGACAAGTTTGCGACGTCAAACTTTTCTGGAGACATGTTTGCGACGTCAAACTTTTCTAGAGACAAGTTTGAGAGCTCAAACTTTTCTGGAGACAAGATTGAGACCTCAAACTTTTCTGGAGACAAGTTTGAGACCTCAAAATTTTCTGGAGACAAGTTTGAGACCTCAAACTTTTCTGGAGACAAGTTTGAGACCTCAAACTTTTCTAGAGACAAGTTTGAGACCTCAAACTTTTCTAGAGACAAGTTTGAGGCCTCAAATTTTTCTGTGGACAGGTTTGAGACTTCAAACATATTTGTAGACAAGTTTGAGACCTCCAACTTTTTTGTGGACATGGTTGAGCCCTCAAACTTTTCTGTAGAAGAGTTTACGACCTCAAACTCTTCCACACCTAACAAATTTCTGCAGTTGGAGCTTGAGTTCGCACGAAACCACACCTATTGTCAACAAATGTGACAAGCTGATTGGCACGTCTTCTCAAAAAACAAACTGGCACACACACACAAACATTGTTTCCGCATTACAACAACTTACAGTCAACGCTAACTTTAATACGTTTCGATACACTGGGTGGCACACCGTTTGTGGCTATGCACAAATAAGCTCCCATGTGGAGACGTGAGATACGTTCCAATTCCAGAGTTTCACCTTCAACTTCGCTAACTACAAAAGGAAGTAGGAAGAAGTTCAAGAAAAAAGGAAAACCGAGAAAAAGGTTAGAAAAATAACATAATCGGAAAAAAGGTAAAGGGGATTTACTCTCCTTACCTTCATTGCTTTTGTTGAGGACAATTTTCAAACCATCATCACGTTTCCATCGTATGGCAGGTTCGGGACTACCTTTCGCCTTGCAGCGCAAGGTGACGTTGTCACCTTCCCTCACGATTACATCACTGGAGGTCAATGCATCGTCAATGTTGGGCGGAACTGTAAAGAAAAATAAAATCAACAACGATTTGTTAATTAGTTACGCATGATTAATGTTGAGATAAGACGATAACCCCTTCCCGCCCCTCCCTTCACCAATGAGATAAAATGACCCGTTTAAAAAAGAAAGATGTTTAATTTGGCTGAGCCTCTGAAATTAGATTCAGTGGAGAGCCAGAGTGGAGAAAACAGGTTTTCAATTCATAACTCGATGATTGTTGCTTGCGTAATTCGGCCACGAACAATGCTAAGCCATGAGACAAGCACCTGCTTTCTTTGTATCTGTGAGATTCCCACATATTTCTCTGAGCTCTGATTTAATTCCGGAAGCTTTTGCATATAAATTGCCTCATCAAATTTGTTAATTAAAATATTTAGTGGGTTAAATACGGTCAAACTCCAAATATGTGTGTCAATTACATTATTTGGCGTCACGGATTCGATTTATAATTTTAATTGGGTTATTTTGGCTTTTGGGGTAACGGTGACAAGTTAAAATTGGCTGGATTAAAATTGGATTAAGTTAAAAAAATTTTAAATGTTGGATTTAAATAATCGACATTATCAAAAGCTCTTGATAAAAGATATTAAAAAATAAATTCTTTGTCGGGTAGGACTTGAAAAAATTTTTTTAAAAAATCCACGTTCATTAATAGCCCTTGAAAAAATATTTTTAAAAAACCCACGTTCATTAATAGCCCTTGAAAAAATATTTTTAAAAAACCCACGTTCATTAATAGCCCTTGAAAAAATATTTTTAAAAAATCCACGTTCATTAATAGCCCTTGAAAAAATATTTTTAAAAAATCCACGTTCATTAATAGCCCTTGAAAAAATATTTTTAAAAAATCCACGTTTATTGTTAGGCCTTGAAAAAATATTTTTAAAAAATCCACGTTCATTAATAGCCCTTGAAAAAATATTTTTAAAAAATCCACGTTCATTAATAGCCCTTGAAAAAATATTTTGAAAAAATCCACGTTCATTAATAGCCCTTGAAAAAATATTTTTAAAAAATCCACGTTCATTAATAGCCCTTGAAAAAATATTTTTAAAAAACCCACGTTCATTAATAGCCCTTGAAAAAATATTTTTAAAAAACCCACGTTCATTAATAGCCCTTGAAAAAATATTTTTAAAAAATCCACGTTCATTAATAGCCCTTGAAAAAATATTTTTAAAAAATCCACGTTCATTAATAGCCCTTGAAAAAATATTTTTAAAAAATCCACGTTTATTGTTAGGCCTTGAAAAAATATTTTTAAAAAATCCACGTTCATTAATAGCCCTTGAAAAAATATTTTTAAAAAATCCACGTTCATTAATAGCCCTTGAAAAAATATTTTTAAAAAATCCACGTTCATTAATAGCCCTTGAAAAAATATTTTTAAAAAATCCACGTTCATTAATAGCCCTTGAAAAAATATTTTTAAAAAACCCACGTTCATTAATAGCCCTTGAAAAAATATTTTTAAAAAATCCACGTTCATTAATAGCCCTTGAAAAAATATTTTTAAAAAATCCACGTTTATTAATAGCCCTTGAAAAAATATTTTTAAAAAATCCACGTTCATTAATAGCCCTTGAAAAAATATTTTTAAAAAATCCACGTTCATTAATAGCCCTTGAAAAAATATTTTTAAAAAATCCACGTTTATTGTTAGGCCTTGAAAAAATATTTTTAAAAAATCCACTTTTGTGGATGGTGCTTGAAAAAATATTTTTAAAAAATCCACGTTTATGGATGGTGCTTGAAAAAATATTTTTAAAAAATCCACGTTTATGGATGGTGCTTGAAAAAATATTTTTAAAAAATCCACGTTTATGGATGAGCCTTGAAAAAATATTTTTAAAAAATCCACGTTTATGGATGGTGCTTGAAAAAATATTTTTAAAAAATCCACGTTTATGGATGAGCCTTGAAAAAATATTTTTAAAAAATCCACGTTTATGGATGGTGCTTGAAAAAATATTTTTAAAAAATCCACGTTTATGGATGAGCCTTGAAAAAATATTTTTAAAAAATCCACGTTTATGTAAGACCTTCTAAAAATATTTTTAAAAAATCCACGTCTATGTAAGACCTTCTAAAAATATTTTTAAAAAATCCACCTTTATGGATGAGCCTTGAAAAAATATTTTTAAAAAATCCACGTTTATGGATGGTGCTTGAAAAAATATTTTTAAAAAATCCACGTTTATGGATGAGCCTTGAAAAAATATTTTTAAAAAATCCACGTTTATGGATGGTGCTTGAAAAAATATTTTTAAAAAATCCACGTTTATGGATGAGCCTTGAAAAAATATTTTTAAAAAATCCACGTTTATGGATGGTGCTTGAAAAAATATTTTTAAAAAATCCACGTTTATGGATGGTGCTTGAAAAAATATTTTTAAAAAATCCACGTTTATTAATAACCCTTGAAAAAATATTTTTAAAAAATCCACGTCTATATTTGAGGCTTGAAAAAATATTTTTAAAAAATTAATGTTTATAAATGGGCCTTGAAAAAATATTTTTAAAAAATTAATGTTTATAAATGGGCCTTGAAAAAATATTTTTAAAAAATCTACGTTAATTGGTGACCCATGAAAAAATATTTTTAAAAAATCCACGTTTATGGATAGTCCTTGAAAAAATATTTTTAAAAAATCCACGTTCATTAATAGCCCTCATTAATAGCCCTTGAAAAAATATTTTTAAAAAATCCACGTTCATTAATAGCCCTTGAAAAAATATTTTTAAAAAATTCACGTTCATTAATAGCCCTTGAAAAAATATTTTTAAAAAATCCACGTTCATTAAAAGCCCTTGAAAAAATATTTTTAAAAAATTCACGTTCATTAATAGCCCATGAAAAAATATATTTAAAAAATCCACGTTCATTAATAGCCCTTGAAAAAATATTTAAAAAAAAAAACACGTTTATGGATGAGCCTTGACACAATATTTAAAAAAAAAATATGTTTAAAAAATCCACGTTCATTAAAAGCCCTTGAAAAAATATTTTTAAAAAATTCACGTTCATTAATAGCCCATGAAAAAATATATTTAAGAAATCCAAGTTCATTAATAGCCCTTGAAAAAATATTTAAAAAAAAAAACACGTTTATGGATGAGCCTTGACACAATATTTAAAAAAAAAATATGTTTAAAAAATCCACGTTTATGGATGCGCCTTGAAAAAATATGTTTAAAAAATCCACGTTTATGGATGAGCCTTGAAAAAATATTTTTAAAAAATCCACGTTTATGGATGAGCCTTGAAAAATTTTTTTTAAAAAATTTACGTTTATGGATGAGCCTTGAAAAATTATTTTTAAAAAATCCACGTTTATTGTTAGGCCTTTAAAAAATATTTTTAAAAAATCCACGTTTATTGTTAGGCCTTGAAAAAATATATTTAAAAAATCCACGTTTATTATTAGGCCTTGAAAAAATATATTTAAAAAATCCACGTTTATTGTTAGGCCTTGAAAAAATATTTTTAAAAAATCCACGTTTATTGTTAGGCCTTGAAAAAATATTTTTAAAAAATCCACGTTTATTGTTAGGCCTTGAAAATATATTTTTAAAACATCCACGTTTATGGGTGAGCCTTGAAAATATATTTTTAAAAAATCCACGTTTATGGATGAGTCTTGAAAAAATATTTTTAAAAAATCCACGTTTATGGATGAGCCTTGAAAAAATATTTTTAAAAAATCCACGTTTATGGATGAGCCTTGAAAAAATATTTTTAAAAAATCCACGTTTATGGATGAGGCTTGAAAAAATATTTTTAAAAAATCCACGTTTATGGATGAGGCTTGAAAAAATATTTTTAAAAAATCCACGTTTATATATGGGCCTTGAAAAAATATTTTTAAAAAATCCACGTTTATATATGGGCCTTGAAAAAATATTTTTAAAAAATCCACGTTTATATATGGGCCTTGAAAAGATATTTTTAAAAAATCCACGTTAATTAATAGCCCTTGAAAAAATATTTTTAAAAAGTCCACGTTTATTGATAGTGCTTGAGAAAATATTTTTAAAAAATCCACGTTTATCAATAACCCTTGAAAAAATATTTTTGAAAAATCCACGTTTATCAATAACCCTTGAAAAAATATTTTTAAAAAATCCACGTTTATGGATGAGCCTTGAAAAAATATTTTTAAAAATCCACGTTTATGGATGAGCCTTGAAAAAATATTTTTAAAAAATCCACGTTTATGGATGAGCCTTGAAAAAATATTTTTAAAAAATCCACGTTTATCTATAACCCTTGAAAAAATATTTTTAAAAAATCCACGTTTATCAATAACCCTTGAAAAAATATTTTTTAAAAAATCCACGTTTATGGATGAGCCTTGAAAAAATATTTTTAAAAAATCCACGTTTATGGATGAGCCTTGAAAAAATATTTTTAAAAAATCCACGTTTATGGATGGTGCTTGAAAAAATATTTTTAAAAAATCCACGTTTATTAATAACCCTTGAAAAAATATTTTTAAAAAATCCACGTCTATATTTGAGGCTTGAAAAAATATTTTTAAAAAATTAATGTTTATAAATGGGCCTTGAAAAAATATTTTTAAAAAATCCACGTTTATGGATGAGCCTTGAAAAAATATTTTTAAAAAATCCACGTTTATGGATGGTGCTTGAAAAAATATTTTTAAAAAATCCACGTTTATGGATGAGCCTTGAGAAAATATTTTTAAAAAATCCACGTTTATGGATGGTGCTTGAAAAAATATTTTTAAAAAATCCACGTTAATCAATAACCCTTGAAAAAATATTTTTAAAAAATCCACGTTTATGGATGAGCCTTGAAAAAATATTTTTAAAAAATCCACGTTTATCAATAACCCTTGAAAAACTATTTTTTAAAAATCCACGTTTATGGATGGTGCTTGAAAAAATATTTTTAAAAAATCCACGTTTATTAATAACCCTTGAAAAAATATTTTTAAAAAATCCACGTCTATATTTGAGGCTTGAAAAAATATTTTTAAAAAATTAATGTTTATAAATGGGCCTTGAAAAAATATTTTTAAAAAATCCACGTTTATGGATGAGCCTTGAAAAAATATTTTTAAAAAATCCACGTTTATGGATGGTGCTTGAAAAAATATTTTTAAAAAATCCACGTTTATGGATGAGCCTTGAAAAAATATTTTTAAAAAATCCACGTTTATGGATGGTGCTTGAAAAAATATTTTTAAAAAATCCACGTTTATTAATAACCCTTGAAAAAATATTTTTAAAAAATCCACGTCTATATTTGAGGCTTGAAAAAATATTTTTAAAAAATTAATGTTTATAAATGGGCCTTGAAAAAATATTTTTAAAAAATCCACGTTTATTGATGAGCCTTGAAAAAATATTTTTAAAAAATCCACGTTTATGGATGGTGCTTGAAAAAATATTTTTAAAAAATCCACGTTTATGGATGAGCCTTGAAAACATATTTTTAAAAAATCCACGTTTATGGATGGTGCTTGAAAAAATATTTTTAAAAAATCCACGTTAATCAATAACCCTTGAAAAAATATTTTTAAAAAATCCACGTTTATGGATGAGCCTTGAAAAAATATTTTTAAAAAATCCACGTTTATGGATGAGCCTTGAAAAAATATTTTTAAAAAATCCACGTTGAAAAAATATTTTTTTTTGCTTGAAAAAATATTTTTAAAAAATCCACGTTTATGGATGAGCCTTGAAAAAATATTTTTAAAAAATCCACGTTTATGGATGGTGCTTGAAAAAATATTTTTAAAAAATCCACGTTTATGGATGAGCCTTGAAAAAATATTTTTAAAAAATCCACGTTTATGGATGGTGCTTGAAAAAATATTTTTAAAAAATCCACGTTTATGGATGAGCCTTGAAAAAATATTTTTAAAAAATCCACGTTTATGGATGGTGCTTGAAAAAATATTTTTAAAAAATCCACGTTTATTAATAACCCTTGAAAAAATATTTTTAAAAAATCCACGTCTATATTTGAGGCTTGAAAAAATATTTTAAAAAAATTAATGTTTATAAATGGGCCTTGAAAAAATATTTTTAAAAAATCCACGTTTATGGATGAGCCTTGAAAAATATTTTTAAAAAATCCACGTTTATGGATGGTGCTTGAAAAAATATTTTTAAAAAATCCACGTTTATGGATGAGCCTTGAAAAAATATTTTTAAAAAATCCACGTTTATGGATGGTGCTTGAAAAAATATTTTTAAAAAATCCACGTTAATCAATAACCCTTGAAAAAATATTTTTAAAAAATCCACGTTTATGGATGAGCCTTGAAAAAATATTTTTAAAAAATCCACGTTTATGGATGGTGCTTGAAAAAATATTTTTAAAAAATCCACGTTAATCAATAACCCTTGAAAAAATATTTTTAAAAAATCCACGTTTATGGATGAGCCTTGAAAAAATATTTTTAAAAAATCCACGTTTATGGATGAGCCTTGAAAAAATATTTTTAAAAAATCCACGTTTATGGATGAGCCTTGAAAAAATATTTTTAAAAAATCCACGTTTATGGATGAGCCTTGAAAAAATATTTTTAAAAAAATCCACGTTTATTGTTAGGCCTTGCAAAAATATTTTTAAAAAATCCACGTTTATTGTTCGACCTTGAAAAATATTTTTAAAAAGTCCACGTTTATGGATGAGGTTTGAAAAATTATTTTTAAAAAATCCACGTTTGTGGATGAGCCTTGAAAAAATATTCTTGAAAAATCCACGTTTATAGATGAGACTTGAAAAAAATATTTTAAAAATAATCCACGTTTATGGATGAGCCTTGAAAAAATATTTTTAAAAAATCCACGTTTATGGATGAGCTTTGAAAAAATATTTTTAAAAAATCCACGTTTATGGATGATCCTTGAAAACATATTTTTAAAAAATCCACGTTTGTGGATGAGCCTTGAAAAAAATATTTTTAAAAAATCCAAGTTTATGGATGAGCCTTGAATTTTTTTTTTAAATCCACGTTTAGGGATGAGCTTTGGAAAAATATTTTTAAAAAATCCACGTATATTAATATCCCTTTGAAAATATTTTTAAAAAATCCACGTTTATTAATAGAACTTTGAAAAATATTTTTAAAAACTCACGTTTATTGTTCGACCTTGAAAGATATTTTTAAAAAATCCACGATAATTGTTAGGCATTGGAAACATATTTTTAAAAAATTTATTGAGACAATCCAGTTTTATTTTATTTCATAAATATTATAATTATTTTGTAAATTATACTTTTAGATATTTCCTTTTTTAATAAAATCTACATTTCTCTCTAGGATTCATTTTACTGCCCAACGGACATTGAAACGTCTCCGAAAACTCCTTCAGATTTGAGACAATTTGATTTAAGCGCATGGGTGGTGTGTCATGTTCATCATCAAAATCCTGCCGCTTAACACAAAAGAATTGCGAAAGATTTAGGAAAAATAATTTCTTCCAGGACACATCAGAAAATTTCACAATTGTCCCACTGTACTCTGAACTGTAGGCCCGCCACGCCACTCGGGTGCCCAAAAAATCGGCAATACGTTCATCAATGGAGGTTGTGGGATGTTGTGTCTGCATACATGTTAGGGATTGGGAAACTTCCGATTTTTGCTGGAAGTGGGGAAAAGTGTCCTCCCATTCCTCCAACGATGTGGGATCAATGGCGTGGGTCAGCTCATGGCCCAAAATGGTGCCGAATGCGGAATATAAAAGCAAGGGATGTAAGTGTATGTCATAGAGAGGTGGTTTGAGGGTCCCAAAGGGTATGGTGATCATATTCTGCGACCGGTCATAGTAGGGTATGTGATCGGGATCCTCACGACAGCTGAGAAAGGCAGGACACTTCAGCTGATCCATAACCGAGTGCTGCTTGACAGCCAAGTGGTTGCGGTAGTAATCGTTCACATCCATCTCTGGAATATCTTGATAGAAATCCTCCAGAATATTGGAGTGTAAGTTCCGGGGGAGATTTCCCACATTTATGGAGACATTGGCCAATTTTTCCTGAATCCTTTGCAGTTGTCTGCGATTGAAATTCAAAGGATTTTCATTGAGAATTTCCACGAAATATTTATAGATTTTCTTGGTCATGCCTGAGATATGGCTGTTCAAATCCATCGCCTGAGGTTGGTAGCGATACTTGTGGTATAGGCTATGAAAGACAAAGGGCATGTGGTTCAGGACATTTATCCTGCAGCCAAAGCTGTGTTCCCTCTTCAGTACCATCATGAATTTGGTGAGGAGATAATTACAAAATTTCCTCACATCCTGGCTGGGCCATTTCAGGGATAACAGATATTTGTAATAATTCTCGTTGGCAAAGGCCAACAGGGGTTTCTCCTGGCGTAGCTTTAGGGGCAGGGCCTTGGTGAGGAATTTATAAAATTTGGGATATAACAAACGAAATTCGAGCAGGGTAAAACCCTCATCATCTTCCTCCTCTTTTTTCCCCTCTTCATCCTCCTCATCCTGGGATTTTGTAAAATTCTGATAAATCATTTGCCAATGGTTTTGGGTTTCAAAAATTTCCTCGGCAAATTTTTCTCCAGCTTCTTTGGCAAAGCCAAGTTTTTCCAACACCTTCCTGATGTGGTCCATTTCCATGTATTGCACATCTGGAACGCTAAAGAGCACAACCAATTGGCCATTGTCCAAATACAGCGGAATTACTTTTACCAATTCATTGTTGAGGCCGAGACCATGCAACTTCCCCAATAAACCAAAAAATTCCAACTGTCTTAAACGGAATTTTCGGGAATTTCCAGGAGCATGCAGCTCCTCTATTAGGGGCCAGGACAAATTTGTAGAGGGTTTAAGGATCTCCAGAAATTTCCTGAAATCCAAAGTGTTATTAACACCATCGCAGGAGTAGTAAAAATTCAAGGCCTTTTCCAATGCCCCTCCCCTAGCCAAATTCTGCAAAGTGCTTCTGGGATAGTGCTTTTCAATAATATCCTCCATATCCTCGGCATATTTACCCTGCATCATATTGGCAATGCCATAATTTTCTTGTTCGTGATGTTGCGGCCAATTTCCACAGGCATAGGCATAGAAGTCCTCACAGGGATCCACAGACAAATTCAGCGAAGCCATAATCTGTTCATATTGCTGCAATGTCTCCGATGAGGTCTGGACAGAGGCTGCCACAGGGGATACTTTAATGGGAATACCAGGGAAATAAATAAAATCTTGAAACTGAATTTCATATTTTTTTCAATTATTTTTTATTTTAATTTTTTTTTTATTTTTTTTTTTTTTTTTTGTTATGTTTCACTTTCTCCAAAACCGTTCCGAAACTGTGTCACGCATTATTTTGGTTTCAATATTTTGAGCCGCCACCACCCAATCATTGTTTACTGATAATTGTCAAAAATTGAGATTTTAATTTTTGAAAAAAAAATTTGTTCTCTTGGAGCTGATAAGAAAAGAACTGAGGGAGAGAGAGAGAACAGCACACAATGATGGAGGTACTTACACCGAATTTCATGAACACTTCTATTTCGATTTTTTAAACGAATTCGACGGCGATAGTTTTTAATTTTTTTTTTAGAAATTTTTTAACCTTAATTGACCTTTCGAATTATAATTAACCAGAGTTTCTACAAATAATGTAAAAAAATATTTTTTTTCAAGTATTTTTAATATATTTATTTTCTTTAATGTTTTTCAAATGTAGAATTTAAAAATATTTTCTCAAGGCTCATACATAAACGTGGATTTTTCAAAAATATTTTTTCAAGACCTAACCATAAACGTGGATTTTTTAAAAATATTTTTTCAAGACCTAACTATTAACGTGGATTTTATAAATATATTTTTTCAAGGGTTATTGACAAACGTGGATTTTTTAAAAATATTTTTTCAAGGGTTATTGACAAACGTGGATTTTTTAAAAATATTTTTTCAAGACCTAACCATAAACGTGGATTTTATAAAAATATTTTTTCAAGACCTAACCATAAACGTGGATTTTATAAAAATATTTTTTCAAGGGTTATTGATAAACGTGGATTTTTTAAAAATATTTTTTCAAGACCTAACCATAAACGTGGATTTTTTAAAAATATTTTTTCAAGACCTAACCATAAACATGGATTTTTTAAAAATATTGTTTCAAGGCCTAGAAATAAACGTGGATTTTTTAAAAATACTTTTTCAAGGCTCATACGTAAACGTGGATTTTTTAAAAATATTTTTTCAAGGCTCATCCATAAACGTGGATTTTTTAAAAATACTTTTTCAAGGCTCATCCATATACGTGTATTTTTTAAAAATATTTTTTCAAGGGTTATTAATAAACGTGGATTTTTTAAAAATATTTTTTCTAAACTCATCCATAAACGTGCATTTTTCTAAAAATATTTTTTCAAGGCTCATCTATAAACGTGCATTTTTCTAAAAATATTTTTAAGGTTTTTTAATAAATGTGGTTATTTTAATAATATTTCTTAAGGCTTACAAATAAACGTGTATTTTTTTTTAATATTTTTTCAATGCTTATACATAAACGTGGAGTTTTAAAAAATATTTTTTCTAAACTCATCCATAGACGTGGAGTTTTTTAAATATTTTTTAAGGGTTATTAGTAAACGTGGAGTTTTAATAAACGGAGATTTTTAAAAATATTTTTTCAAGGATTATTAATAAACGTGAATTTTCTTTATAAATATTTTTCAAGGGTTTATAATAAACGTGGATTTTTTAAAAAAATATTTTTTCAATGCTTATACATAAAAGTGGATTTTTAAAAAATATTTTTTCTAAACTCATCCATAAACGTGCATTTTTCTAAAAATATTTTTAAGTCTTTTTAATAAATGTGGGTTTTTTAATAATATTTTTTAAGGCTTACTAATAACGTGGATTTTTTAAAAATATTTTTTCATGGACCATAAATAAACGTGGATTTTTTAAAAATATTTTTTCAAGGCTTAACAATAAACGTGGATTTTTTAAAAATATTTTTTTATGGACCATAAATAAACGTGGATTTTTTAGAAATATTTTTTCAGTGACCATCAATAAACGTGGATTTTTTAAAAATACTTTTTCAATGACCACCAATAAACGTGGATTTTTTAAAAATACTTTTCAAGGCCTAACAATAAACGTGGATTTTTTAAAAATAGTTTTTCAAGGCCTAACAATAAACGTGGATTTTTTAAAAATAGTTTTTCAAGGCCTAACAATAAACGTGGATTTCTTAAAAATATTTTTTCAAGGCCTAACAATAAACGTGGATTTTTTAAAAATAGTTTTTCAAGGCCTAACAATAAACGTGGATTTCTTAAAAATATTTTTTCAAGGCCTAACAATAAACGTGGATTTTTTAAAAATATTTTTACAAGGGTTGTTAATAAACGTGGATTTTTTAAAAATATTTTTTCAAGGCTTATACATAAATGTAGATATTTTGAAAATATTTTTTCAAGGCTTATACATAAACGTGGGTATTTTAAAAATATTTGTTCAATGACCATCAATAAACGTGGATTTTTTAAAAGAATTTTTTTTAAGTCTAAACCAAACATGGATTAAAATAAAGATTTTTCCAAGTGTGGCCCAATTCTGGATTTTTTAAAGAATATTTATTTCAAGTCTGAGCCATATATTATTTTATATAAATATGTTTTCAAGTCTGAACCAAACGTGGATTTAAAAAAAAAATGTTTTTTCAACCTTGAACCGAACATTGATTTTTTCAGAAATATTATTTCATGTGTGAACCAAACTTGGATTAAAAAAAAATTCAAGTGTAAACCAAACTTGGATTGTTTAAAAAATATTTTTCCAAGTCTTAAACAAACGTGGAGTTAAAAAAAAATATATTTTTCCAAATCTGAAACAAGCGAGGATTTTTTCAAAAATATTTTTTTAAAGTTCTCTTAAAAACGCGGATTTTTTAAAAATATTATTTAAGCCACATACATAAACGTGGATTTAAAAAAAATATTTTTTCGACTCCAAAACAAACGTGGATTTTTTAAAAAAAATATTTTTTCGAATCCGAAACAAAAGTGGATTTTTAAAAAAATATTTTTTCCAAGTCTTGACCAAACGTGGATTTTTAAAAAACTGTTTTTCCAAGTCTTAACCGAACGTGGATTTTTAAAAAAAATATTTTTCCAAGTCTTAACCAAATGTGGATTTAAAAAAATATATATTTTTCCAAGTCTTAACCAAACGTGGATTTAAAAATATATATATATTTTTCCAAGCCTTAACCGAACGTGGGTTTAAAAAATTTTTTTTTTCACCTCCAAAACAAACATGGATTTTTTAAAAAAATATTTTTTCACCTCCAAAACAAACATGGATTTTTAAAAAAAAAAATATTTTTTCACCTCCAAAACAAGCATGGATTTTTTAAAAAAATGTTTTTCCAAGTCTTAACCGAACGTGGATTTTTAAAAAATTGTTTTTCCAAGTCTTAGCCGAACGTGGATTTTTAAAAAATTGTTTTTCCAAGTCTTAACCGAACGTGGATTTTTAAAAAAATATTTTTTCACCTCCAAAACAAACATGGATTTTTTTAAAAAATATTTTTGCACCTCCAAAACAAACTTGGATTTTTTAAAAAAAAATTTTCACCTCCAAAACAAACATGGATTTTTAAAAAAAATATTTTTTCACCTCTAAAACTAACGTGGATTTTTCACGTCTGAGCCGAATGTGGATTTTTTCAAAGAATTTTTTTTTGTGCAAATTATGTTTCCATGTCTGAGCAAAGAGCGGATTTTTTTAAATATTTTTTCAAGGTGTTTTTATTTACATTTCTTTATTTTAAATAACAAATTTATTTATTTTAAAATAATAATTATTATTCAATTCTAATTTCCTAAAGATATCTACACTTCCTTGCCGGATTCATTTCACTGCCCATGGGACACTGGAAGGCCTCACCGAAAACTTCCAAATTCATGGCAATTTGATTGAGTCGCACCATGGCACTGTCACTCTCCTGCCCAGCCACATCCTCGGGAGTCTTGGAACAAAAAGTTTGGGCCAAATTCAGGAAAAACAATTGCTTCCAGGGCAAGGAGGTGAATTGCGGTTGTAAATTATATTTATATTCCTGGGCATAGGTCTGATAGGCTATGCGGGCGCCCATCAAATCGGCAATGCGTTCATTTATAAAATCCGTGGGTTCCTGTTGCACCATACATTTTATGTGGGGATGTTGGGGGAGATTGGCAAAGTCGGCACCTTGTTCTTGGAGGGCTCGTAGATTTATGGCTTTGGCATAACTTTGGGCCAATAGGAAACCAAAGGTGGAGAGGGAGAGTAAGGGGTCCAAATCCAAATGATAGATGGGTAGTTGTAGGGAGGCAAAGGGTATAACAACATTATTGGTGGTTAGATCATAGGTGGGCAGGACAGGAAATTGGGGTTGACAAATCACTTTGTTCGGGCAGTTAAATCTCAGCCAGGTTTGATGTTGCAGGGCCCTCAAATCATTGCCATAGAAATTTTCCGGATCCATGGCAGGTAGAGTGGTGTAGATTTTCTCTAAGAGTTCTAAGTTTATGTTTTCCGGCAGATTGCCAATATTTGAGGTCACATTGAGTAGCTGCCGCCGTAGACCCTTCATTTGTTCGGGAGTTAAATCCAAACGATTTTCCTTTACCAAGGAGAAGAGGTTGCGATAGATTTTCGTGCTCAATAGACTAAGATGGCTGTTGTACTCTCCAGCCTGAGGCTGATAGAAATATTTCGAAAACAGATAATCGAACGGCAGGTGGAGGCGATTTTTAATGGCATAGAAACAATTGCTGGGTTGCTCATATTTCAAATAGATCAGGAAATTCAGCATTAGGTAGTTGCAGAGTTTTTGAATTCGGTGGGGATTTCGAAATTCCGCCAACAGCTTGGAGAAGTAGTCTACATCCGATATCAGGGCCACGCTGTGCGCCTGATGGCGATTGGGTGGCTCAATTTGGCTGATAAAGCCATACAAATGTTGCAGATCATGTTTGAGGCCTCTATAGGGTATTTCATATTCCGTACGATCCGCCTCATCACTGGAAATGTAGTTGGCATAGAACGTCTCCAATTGTTGATGTATCCGCACCATGTCCAAATAGTATTTCCGAACAATTTGTTTGGGTAGCTGTATTTCCCTCAGAATTTTTCTCAACAAATTCCGTTTAAGTTCCGGCACCTCAGGTAAGCTAATTTTTATAACCCGCTCCCCTTTCACCCCCTGAGAGGTCCATTCGTATGCTATGAGGCCACTCTCGAAACCATAGCTGCTCAACTTACCCAATAAATTAAATAACTGCAACTTCCCCACTGGCCACACGTTGGGCGCCACATAGGGTTGGCGTTTACGTTGACGTGCCACCACCTCCAGCAAAGGCCATTCCAACCCTGGTCCTGGTTTAATTTCCTCCAAATAACGTAAAACATCATAGCTCTCATATTCCGCAATACAGCTGTAGAAATATGCCAGCGATTTGTCCACGAAGCTCTGGCGATAATCCTCATCGGTGTGTTCCTCCAACGGATATTCCTCCACAATAAATTCCACATAATTTAAGACATGCCTCTGCCTCAGCTGCGATTCCACATCGTACTCCATATCATCCGGATGGGCGGCGGACCAATTGCCACAGGCATATTCATAGAAATTCACACAGGGATTGGCATTGCGATTTAGGGCATATTGTATCTGACGGATTTGCTGCAAGTCCTCCGAGTGATTTTGTGCCAAGGACAGATGGAGACAACCCAAGATCGCCACAATTTGGAAAATTCCCGTACTTCTTCTTTTCATATTTCACTTTTTTTGCGTGTCAAGGAGAATCACATGCCATAACGCCAATTTTTTTTGGGGGGTTATCTATGTTATGTTGCCGAAATGAATTCTTCTTAAAAACTAGTTGCGAAAAAGTAGAATTTTGAAATATATTTTTAGGTTTTGCTCTCTCTCGTATGTGTTTTGCCAGGGTAGCTGATAAGCCGCCCCAAGCATTTCAGACAAATTCATGTTCAAGGTCAGGTGTTGAATGCACTGGAATTTTGCGTGGAGACACAGACAGTGGTGTGAGAGTATAAAAAAATTTCAAAACTGAAAAAAAAAATTATAAAAAAAAAATCGGAAAAATAAAAAAGGTTTGTTTTTTAATTAACAAATAATGAAAAATTATTTAAAAAAATCTATGGTATTCATGGGAAATTTGTTCTAAGAAAGTACAATTTGAGAATCCACATTGAAATCTTAAAAAAAACCTTCAAAAAATATGTTTTGAAAAAAAAAAAACAAGTAAAAAAAGCTGTAACTTCGGCCGGTCCGAACTTTGAATACCCTCCACCATTTGGTACAAATTTAACAATTTTCAAAAAAATAAAATACCTCAAAAATTCTTTTAAAATCTTGAAAATACCTAATGTAGCCGTATATTAGGGTCTATACGACGACGTGGGCCTGCATAGGCAACTTTTGTCACAAGCTATTACAATATTCAAATGCGAAACTTGAAAAAAAATTGTTTATAATGTAGCTAAAATCATCAAAATACCGAATATTGGGAGGTACCATGGGGGTTATAAAACGTGGACCAGCACACAGACAATTTTGTGGCATAGGCTGTAGTATTCATTACGACCTTCAAATATCAAATTTGAAATAGTTCCGGTAAATAATGTCACTAAAATCATCAAAATACCGAATATAGAGAGGTACCTTGGGGGTTATAAAACATGGATCTGGATCTTCACGAACTTCAAATGTGACATTTGAAACAATTCCGCTAAATAATGTTGCTAAAATCATCATAATACCGAATATCGGGGGGTACCGTTACATGGGGGCTATACAAAGGCGTGGAAATGCGCAGACAATTTTCTGTCATAGGCTGTAGTATTCATTACGAACTTCAAATACCAAATTTAAAATAATTCCGGTAAATAATGTCGCTAAAGTCATCAATATACCGAATATCGGGGGGTACCGCTATATGGGGGCTATACGAAGACGTGGACCTACATGGTGCATTTTCAATACTAAAAGTCCTGCAGACATAGTACACATTTGAGTAAAATTTTATCAACCTACTTAATTTCGTTGGGAAGCTAGAGTGATTTACACAGAGGGACAGACGTATAGACGGATAGGCGGATCGACATAGAATTTTATGCTGATCAAGAATATATATACTTTGTGGGGTCTAAAATGTATATTTCGAGGTGTGACAAACTTAATACACCCTCCATACTATGGTGGAGGGCATAAAAATAGATGGTCTTTAAAAATACTCTTTTATATTCCAGCATGAGAGCCTACAGAATGATTGAGTGTCTTAGAAAAAAATATATGAAATTTTTTTTAAAATTTAAAGAAAAATTTTGAAAATTTATTTAAAAAAAGTCTATGGTATTTATGGAACATTTTTTGTAAAAAATACAATTTTAGAACTTCAAAGAAGCTAGAAAAAATATATGAAGTAATCCACAAAAATTTTTTTCAGATCCTTTGAAAAAATATTATTTTGAATATTCAAATATAGTTTCTATGGTAAGGGTATTATTTTTTTTAATACAATATGAGAATTTAAAGATGCTACAAAGAAAAAATCTAAAAAAACCGGATTGAAATCTTTGAAAGTCTTTTGAAATTTTTGGAATATTAAAAAAATATTAAAAAAAAAAAATGTATAACGTCTTTATTATCCAGTATGAGAGAATTCAGAATGGTTTCTTAAAGAGCTTTAAAAATATTTAAAAAAAAATTCATGTTGAAGAGTCCCAGAAAAAATGCACTTTTGAATATTTCCTTGCATTCTCAAAAAAAAAAAAAAAAAAAAAATATTCAAAACTTAAAATGAAATTATGGAAGGTCCTTTGAAAAATATTTTTCGAATATACAAAAAATGTTTTTAACAAATTAATGAGGGCTTTAAACAGGGTCTCTTAATAATCCAGCATGAGATCTTTCTGAATGGTTTCTGTGGTAAAGGTAATCATGACAATTTTTCTCTAAAAAAAATATAATTTGAGAATATTAAAGAAGCTACGTAAAAATATCTAAGAAAATCCATATTGAAATCTTAGAAGGGCCTTTGGAACTCTGGTTTTCGAATTTTCAAGAGAAATACTTCTTAAAATAATTTTTGAGAGTATTTAAAATATTCTGTCTAATTCACAAGGGTTTCTATGGTCAAGGTTTGCATTGAACATTTTTTTCTAGAAAAATACAATTTGAAGTTTATTTAAAGCGATTTAAAGAAATAAATTTCAGTAAAAGCATTAATAGAAGCTTTTTAGGTTACTGAAATCAAATATCCAAAAAAAAAAAAATGAAAAGACGAGCCTAGTTTTGAATACTTTCCACTATTTGGAAGGAATTTGAAAAATTAAAAAAAAAAAAAAAATAATATCAGTTATATTGGGGTCCATACGAAGGCGTGGACACCATTCAAATACGAAACTTGAAAAAATCGGTGAATAATAAAGCTAAAATAGTTATAATATTCAAAACTCGGGGTAAAGACATTGAAATTCCAAAAAGTGCAAGAACTTACACCGCAACCAAAAGAAAATAGACTCCAAGTAGCTATAAAGTTGCTTCGCTTGGCCGAGTGGTGAACTGCCGAATTTGGTTTTCTCTATTATTAATAAAAAAATATTCCCAAATTTTCATCAATTATTGTTCATCCACGATTATGATCTTTCAATTGATAAAGTCTTTGGTCCATGGAAAAAATCTAATTTGAGTCCTTGCGAAAATATTTCTTTTTTTTTTAAATCCATTTTATTACCTTGGAAAAAAAATATTCCTAAAAAATCCACACCTTCCATGGGGAAAAATTATTTTTTTCACAAATCCCCATCCATGGCTCCTTAAAACATAAAATATTCCCATAAATATCCTTGACATAAATGACATATGGACCACTAATTAATACACCACCCTCCTTATCCCATATTAGTTGCATTGAAATATGTCAATGCTTCCGTTGTTGTTGTTGCTGCTAAATAAGCGTTGAACTGTAAAGATTGCTGCTGTCGCTTGGCCATAATATATTTGCCCATGGTCAAGTGTCGTCTGTCCTGCTTGTTTAATATCACATTTCTTTTATAGTTCGGTCCATATGTCTTCTTTAACTTCTTCTACTTCTTCATAAATGTAGTTGTGGTGGTGTGCCGGACCATCAACGTCATGACGGCGGCCATGTAAGTTTGCCATTTCGAAGACGACAATATCTCCAAGATATTGTCAACTGTCAGTTATGGCTAGGCAAGTAAATCTTCCCACGCCGGAACGGTGTTAGCAATGGAGGTGTGTGGGTGTGTAGGTGTGTGTGGGTGAGTGTTACTTTGACTTATTACAACAAAGTTTTTTTTTCTCGCCACAGATGAGGGATCCCTTGCCAGGCTAAGACGACGATGGAGAACCAAAAAACAATATGTCATTGATATTCCACAGATGTCGACAAATGATTTAAGCTGCTGCTAAGCTTTAGGCTTAGAAATTGAGATTTTTTCCTTTCCTCAGCATGGCTCTCTACGATTCTGGCAACTATTCCTGCCTCCCACCTTCCTCCTGAGTTCCAAGGACAACATTGGTGACGTTGCCAATGCTGCCAATACTGAAGGATGCTGAAACTTTTTATATAGTTTTTCTTCTTCTTCTTTTCCTCATCTCTCCCCCTCCCCCCAGATTCCACTTTTAGCTCGTCAGCTGGGGAAAAGTTTTTGACATACAATTTAATTAAGGAAAATCACTTGCTCCCGAAAAGCGACAACGTCACTCAATAGCGAACGGAGACAGACAGCCACCAACCCGGGCAGGCCAAGGGTGATTATTGGCATAGTTGGGGTGGATGCACAGGATAACTTCTACTATGTGGTTAGTCCTGGTGGAAGGATAAGATTAAGTAATGTCAAAGATTTTGGATGCGACCCAAGTCGGAGGGGGAAAAAAGTTTGGAAAATGGGGGGGATTTGCGGTGCTTATTGGCATTGTTGTGGGACCAAAAAACAAGGAGGAATACTCCAATTAAATTTGGTTAACAGTTAAAGAAATTATAATTGGGAAAATGAAAACTTATGAAAAAAATTCTGGAATAATGGACAGCAAAGGAAAAAGAAAATTCTAAAAAAATCAATTTTTAAAATAAAATAATCAATTAACGTGGATTTTTTAAAAATATTTTTTCAAGGCCTAACAATAAACGTGGATTTTTTAAAAATATTTTTTCAAGGCCTAACAATAAACGTGGATTTTTTAAAAATATTTTTTCAAGGCCTAACAATAAACGTGGATTTTTTAAAAATATTTTTTCAAGGCCTAACAATAAACGTGGATTTTTTAAAAATATTTTTTCAAGGCCTAACAATAAACGTGGATTTTTTAAAAATATTTTTTCAAGGCCTAACAATAAACGTGGATTTTTTAAAAATATTTTTTCAAGGCCTAACAATAAACGTGGATTTTTTAAAAATATTTTTTCAAGGCCTAACAATAAACGTGGATTTTTTAAAAATATTTTTTCAAGGCCTAACAATAAACGTGGATTTTTTAAAAATATTTTTTCAAGGCCTAACAATAAACGTGGATTTTTTAAAAATATTTTTTCAAGGCCTAACAATAAACGTAGATTTTTTAAAAATATTTTTTCAAGGCCTAACAATAAACGTGGATTTTTTAAAAATATTTTTTCAAGGCCTAACAATAAACGTGGATTTTTTAAAAATATTTTTTCAAGGCCTAACAATAAACGTGGATTTTTTAAAAATATTTTTTCAAGGCCTAACAATAAACGTGGATTTTTTAAAAATATTTTTTCAAGGCCTAACAATAAACGTGGATTTTTAAAACTATTTTTTCAAGGCCTAACAATAAACGTGGATTTTTTAAAAAATATTTTTCAAGGGTTATTAATAAACGTGGATTTTTTAAAAATATTTTTTCAGGGTTATTAATATACGTGGATTTTTTAAAAATATTTTTTCAAGGGTTATTAATAAACGTGGATTTTTTAAAAATATTTTTTCAAGGGTTATTAATAAACGTGGATTTTTTAAAAATATTTTTTCAAGGCCTAACAATAAACGTGGATTTTTTAAAAATATTTTTTCAAGGCCTAACAATAAACGTGGATTTTTTAAAAATACATTTTCAAGGCCTAACAATAAACGTGGATTTTTTAAAAATATTTTTTCAAGGCCTAACAATAAACGTGGATTTTTAAAAATATTTTTTCAAGGCTTAACAATAAACATGGATTTTTTAAAAATATTTTTTCAAGGCTCATCCATAAACGTGGATTTTTTAAAAATATTTTTTCAAGGCCTAACAATAAACGTGGATTTTTTAAAAATTATTTTTTCAAGGCCTAACAATAAACGTGGATTTTTTAAAAATATTTTTTCAAGGCCTAACAATAAACGTGGATTTTTTAAAAATATTTTTTCAAGGCCTAACAATAAACGTGGATTTTTTAAAAATTATTTTTTCAAAGCCTAACAATAAACGTGGATTTTTTAAAAATATTTTTAGAAGGCCTTACATAAACGTGGATTTTTTAAAAATATTTTTAGAGGGCCTTACATAAACGTGGATGTTTTAAAAAATATTTTTAGAGGGCCTTACATAAACGTGGATTTTTTAAAAATATTTTTAGAGGGCCTTACATAAACGTGGATTTTTTAAAAATATTTTTAGAGGGCCTTACATAAACGTGGATTTTTTAAAAATATTTTTAGAGGGCCTTACATAAACGTGGATTTTTTAAAAATATTTTTAGAGGGCCTTACATAAACGTGGATTTTTTAAAAATATTTTTAGAGGGCCTTACATAAACGTGGATTTTTTAAAAATATTTTTAGAGGGCCTTACATAAACGTGGATTTTTTAAAAATATTTTTAGAGGGCCTTACATAAACGTGGATTTTTTAAAAATATTTTTAGAGGGCCTTACATAAACGTGGATTTTTTAAAAATATTTTTAGAGGGCCTTACATAAACGTGGATTTTTTAAAAATATTTTTAGAGGGCCTTACATAAACGTGGATTTTTTAAAAATATTTTTAGAGGGCCTTACATAAACGTGGATTTTTTAAAAATATTTTTAGAGGGCCTTACATAAACGTGGATTTTTTAAAATATTTTTAGAGGGCCTTACATAAACGTGGATTTTTTAAAAATATTTTTAGAGGGCCTTACATAAACGTGGATTTTTTAAAAATATTTTTAGAGGCCTTACATAAACGTGGATTTTTTAAAAATATTTTTAGAGGGCCTTACATAAACGTGGATTTTTTAAAAATATTTTTAGAGGGCCTTACATAAACGTGGATTTTTTAAAAATATTTTTAGAGGGCCTTACATAAACGTGGATTTTTTAAAAATATTTTTAGAGGGCCTTACATAAACGTGGATTTTTTAAAAATATTTTTAGAGGGCCTTACATAAACGTGGATTTTTTAAAAATATTTTTAGAGGGCCTTACATAACGTGGATTTTTTAAAATATTTTTAGAGGGCCTTACATAACGTGGATTTTTTAAAAATATTTTTAGAGGGCCTTACATAAACGTGGATTTTTTAAAAATATTTTTAGAGGGCCTTACATAAACGTGGATTTTTTAAAATATTTTTAGAGGGCCTTACATAAACGTGGATTTTTTAAAAATATTTTTAGAGGGCCTTACATAAACGTGGATTTTTTAAAAATATTTTTAGAGGGCCTTACATAAACGTGGATTTTTTAAAATATTTTTAGAAGGCCTTACATAAACGTGGATTTTTTAAAAATATTTTTAGAGGGCCTTACATAAACGTGGATTTTTTAAAAATATTTTTAGAGGGCCTTACATAAACGTGGATTTTTTAAAAATATTTTAGAAGGCCTTACATAAACGTGGATTTTTTAAAAATATTTTTAGAGGGCCTTACATAAACGTGGATTTTTTAAAAATATTTTTCAAGGGTTATTAATAAACGTGAATTTTTTAAAAATTATTTTTCAAGCCCTAATTATAAACGTGGATTTTTTAAAAATTATTGTTCTACGCCTCTGCTGTGTAAATACAATATTTTATTTACAAACAATTCATTGCCTATCTACCCTGACCCATGACCTCGAGATTCAAAACAAACTGCTGAGTATTTGAGTTGTTGTTTTGTTCTCAAGAGAGCTCCCCTAAGCCACCACACGCTTATCACTGGGAAATCTTCTAAATTCAATATTCAGTTGTAATTCGATTTCAAAACTGTAAACAAATCATCGATTTCAGCACGGAAGAAAAATGAAAATCAAACATTGGAGCCCATTGCTGGCCATTGGAATTTTTATAAATTTTGTGGCCTTAGCAACCTGTCTGGATGGAGATCTGCAACAATTAAAGCTGATAGAGGCCTCGATGGATGCCGGAATGGATCCTTGTGAAGATTTCCATGCCTATGCCTGTGGCCGTTGGTCCCAAGTCAATAAGGGGTTCCATGTGGATTTGGAGGAATTGTTGAAATATAATTTCACCATACGCCTGATGGAGCTGATGATGGGGAGATATCCCAAGAGCGTGTTGGAGGGGAGGGAGGAGAAGCAGACAGCCATGGAAAAGGCTGCCGTGTTTTTACATTCCTGTTTGAAGGTCAAAACTGTGGAGGTTACCAAATACTTGGAGGAAATTAAACCTGGTAAGGGTTTGGAATGGCCATTGATGGCTGAGAGTTCGGCAGGAAATTGGTCGGATTTTAATGCCTTCGAGTTGCTGGGCCAATTGCAGAGTTATGGCTATGCCTCGGATATTTTGGAACAAACCACGGTGCGCAGAAATGGTAGTATTTTGACGGTCTTGACAATACCCGATGTGGCCGATTTCGATGAGGAGGGTATTGGGAAAATATTGAGAGACTTGAGACTACCAGCCGATGCTGTGAGCCAACAATTGCAGGAGTTACGTGGCACCCATGACTACTGGCAGGCTGCCTATCGGGACTATGGCGATTTTGGGGAAAGTGAAAATCTTTTCTCCCACAACGATATACGACAATCCAATCCCAAATTGGAGGGATTTTTGAATCATGTCCTGCCGCCCAAATTAAGGGAGCCCGACTCCTTGGTGGTAATCCCTTTTTGGGATTATCTGGAATTTTTACTCTCCCAAAATTGGCAGTCGTCGGAGGAGAATCAAAAATTTGCCAATTATTTAATGGTGAAATTTTTACTGCATCTGAAGAAGTCCACCAATCCGATTTGTTTGGAGACCACTTTGGAGAGAATGCATTTGGCCTATGATTATGTATTCTACGAGAACTTCTATGTCCCCCAAGGAAGGGCAATTAACAGGGACCTCTCCCAGCTGAATAAAATTATTTCGAAAAGTTTCCATTGGACTCTCCATGAAAATCGCCTCAACATAAGCTCCCAGCAAATTGAGGCCATCAGGCAAATGTTGTCGAAAATTACTCTCAACATTGGCAATTTACCGGAGAACCTTAGCCCCACAACTCTAGAGAAATTCTATGCCCTCCTGCCAGATTTGGATATCAACAACTTTTATGCCAATGACTTGAAATTAATGCAACATCGGACCCTGGAGCCCATAATATGCCCAGCCACCTTGGATTGTAACCCGAAATTGGCCACAGCTCCCAAATATCTACCCGAACAAGATTTACTCATCATACCCTTTGCCTCGCTACACCAGCCCGTCTATCAGGCCAATATGGATCCCCTTTTCCAACATTCCTCCCTGGGTTTTCTGCTGGCCCATGAGTTCACCCACAACATAGATCCCAACGGGCTCATTACCGATGACATGTATGGCCATTTATTTGTCAGCATTATGGACCACCCTAATATCAAGGCATCGATAAAATGTCTAAAAGCCCAGCAGCCCAGCAGCAACGAAGTCAGTGAAACCATTGCTGATTTAGTGGCCGCCCGTCTGACCTACCGCTCATATCTAAGGGATTATAATCGGCAACCCAATTTCTCCGCTCTGCCTTGGAGGCAATTATTCTTCCTGAATCTGGGGCAAATGTTATGCTCGAAGCCTTTGTCGAACAATGGAAAGCGCTTAAATCACATTGCCATGAACATGGCGGCATTCTCGAGAGCTTTTCAGTGTCCGCTGGGCAGTAAAATGAATCCGGAAATTAAATGTCGTTTTTATTGAAATAAAAAAATTAATAAAAAACAAAAATAAAATATTTTTAAAAAATCCACGCCAAAAAATATTTTTAAAAAATCCACGCCAGTGTTTGGCCTTTGGAAAAATATTCTTAAAAATCCACGCCAGTGTTTGGCCTTTGAAAAAATATTTTTAAAAAATCCACGCATGTTAAAAGTCATTGAAAAAATATTTTTAAAAAATCCACGTCTATTAAAAGTCCTTGAAAAAATATTTTTAAAAAATCCACGCCTGTTAAAAGTCCTTGGAAAAATATTTTTAAAAAATCCACGCCTGTTAAAAGTCCTTGAAAAAATATTTTTAAAAAATCCACGCCTATTAAAAGGTTCTTTCAGAAATATTTTTAAAAAATCCACGCCTTTGATAGAGTCCTTAAAAAAATATTTTTAAAAAATCCACGCCTATTAAAAGGTTCTTTCAGAAATATTTTTAAAAAATCCACGCCTTTGATAGAGTCCTTAAAAAAATATTTTTAAAAAATCCACGCCTTTGATAGGGTCCTTGAAAAATATTTTTAAAAAATCCACACCTGTGTTTGGTCCTTGAAAAAATATTTTTAAAAAATCCACGCCTGTTAAAAGTCCTTGAAAAAATATTTTTAAAAAATCCACGCCTGTTAAAAGTCCTTGAAAAAATATTTTTAAAAAATCCACGCCTGTTAAAAGTCCTTGAAAAAATATTTTTAAAAAATTCACGCCTGTTAAAAGTCCTTGAAAAAATATTTTTAAAAAATCCACGCCTGTTAAAAGTCCTTGGAAAAATATTTTTAAAAAATCCACGCCTGTTAAAAGTCCTTGAAAAAATATTTTTAAAAAATCCACGCCTGTTAAAAGTCCTTGAAAAAATATTTTTAAAAAATCCACGCCTGTTAAAAGTCCTTGAAAAATATTTTTAAAAAATCCACGCCTGTTAAAAGTCCTTGAAAAAATATTTTTAAAAAATTCACGCCTGTTAAAAGTCCTTGAAAAAATATTTTTAAAAAATCCACGCCTGTTAAAAGTCCTTGAAAAAATATTTTTAAAAAATTCACGCCTGTTAAAAGTCCTTGAAAAAATATTTTTAAAACATCCACGCCTGTTAAAAGTCCTTGAAAAAATATTTTTAAAAAATCCACGCCTGTTAAAAGTCCTTGAAAAAATATTTTTAAAAAATCCACGCCTGTTAAAAGTCCTTGAAAAAATATTTTTAAAAAATCCACGCCTGTTAAAAGTCCTTGAAAAAATATTTTTAAAAAATCCACGCCTGTTAAAAGTCCTTGAAAAAATATTTTTAAAAAATCCACGCCTGTTAAAAGTCCTTGAAAAAATATTTTTTAAAAATCCACGCCTGTTAAGGTCCTTGAAAAAATATTTTTAAAAAATCCACGCCTGTAAAAGTCCTTGAAAAAATATTTTTAAAAAATCCACGCCTGTTAAAAGTCCTTGAAAAAATATTTTTAAAAAATCCACGCCTGTTAAAAGTCCTTGAAAAAATATTTTTAAAAAATCCACGCCTGTTAAAAGTCCTTGAAAAAATATTTTTAAAAAATCCACGCCTGTTTGAAGGTTCTTAAAAAAAATGTTTTAAAAAATCCACGCCTATGATAAGGTCCTTGAACAAATATTTTTAAAAAATCCACACCTGTATTTGGTCCTTGAAAAAATATTTTTAAAAAATCCACACCTGTATTTGGTCCTTGAAAAAATATTCTTAATTTTTTTTGAAAATATAATTTTTAAAAATCCACGCCTATTTTTAGGTCCTTGAAAAAATATTTTTAAAAAATCCACGCCTTTGATAGGGTCCTTGAAAGTATAATTTTAAAAAATCCACGTCTATTTTTAGGTCCTTGAAAAAAAATTTTTAAAAAATCCACGCCTTTGATAGGGTCCTTGAAAAAAAATTTTTAAAAAATCCACGCCTTTGATAGGGTCCTTGAAAAAATATTTTTAAAAAATCCACGCCTATTATAAGGTGCTTGAAAAAATATTTTTAAAAAATCCACGCCTATTATAAGGTGCTTGAAAAAATATTTTTAAAAAATCCACGCCTTTGATAGGGTCCTTGAAAAAATATTTTTAAAAAATCCACGAGTGTTAAAAGTCCTTGACAAAATATTTTTAAAAAATCCACGCCTTTGATAGGGTCCTTGAAAAAATATTTTTAAAAAATCCACGAGTGTTAAAAGTCCTTGAAAAAATATTTTTAAAAAATCCACGCCTTTGATCGGGTCGTTGAAAAAATATTTTTAAAAAATCCACGCCTTTGATCGGGTCGTTGAAAAAATATTTTTAAAAAATCCACGCCTTTGATAGGGTCGTTGAAAAAATATTTTTAAAAAATCCACGCCTTTGATAGGGTCGTTGAAAAAATATTTTTAAAAAATCCACGCTTTTGATAGGGTTCTTGAAAAAATATTTTTAAAAAATCCACGCCTTTGATAGGGTCGTTGAAAAAATATTTTTAAAAAATCCACGCCTTTGATAGGGTCGTTGAAAAAATATTTTTAAAAAATCCACGCCTTTGATAGGGTCGTTGAAAAAATATTTTTAAAAAATCCACGCCTTTGATAGGGTCCTTGAAAATATATTTTTAAAAAATCCACGCCTTTGATAGGGTCCTTGAAAAAATATTTTTAAAAAATCCACGCCTTTGATAGGGTCCTTGAAAAAGTATTTTTAAAAAATCTAAGCCTGTTTGAAGGTCCTTAAAAAATATTTTTAAAAAATTTACGTCTGTTAAAAGTCCTTGAAAAAAAATATTTTTAAAAAATCCACGCCTTTGATATGGTCCTTGAAAAAATATTTTTAAAAAATCTAAGCCTGTTTGAAGGTCCTTAAAAATATTTTTAAAAAATCCACGCCTATGATTAGATCCTAGAAAAAATCCACGTTTATGGTTAGGTCCTTGAAAAAATATTTTTAAAAATCCACGTCTATAATTAGGTCCTTAAAAAATTGAAAAAATTGACGCCTGTTTTAAGGTCCTTAAAAATATTTTTAAAAACTCCACGCCTGTTTTAAGGTCCTTAAAAAATATTTTAAAAAAAATCCAAACCTATAATAATCCACGCATATAATAAGGTCCTTGAAAATATGTTTTTAAAAAATCCTTTAAAGTATATTTTCCAAAACTCCACACCTATTTTTGGTTCTATTTTTTTTTAAATATCCTTTTTGGCATCTCAATTTATTTTTAATTTTTTTAATATCAGATTAGATTGGAATTTGGCCATAACTACATTCTATTTGACCACACCTCAATGTATTCAAATAATTGTTATGAATATTTTCTCCCTCCCAAAATTGACAATTTCAAAAATTTTATTATTGTGGACAAAATGATTACACTTTTTTGTTGTTGTTTCTGTTGTTATTACATTTTCCAAAAATGTCAACAATTTAATAATTTTTTGGCCACAAAAATAGATATTAGGAAATATTTCTATTTTAAATTGAATGCTGCATACCGCAAGCTAAGGATTGTTAAAATTGTGACAATATTTTGATTATGTTTGTATTTCGATGCGTGTATGTGTGTGTGTGCACGTATGTGTGAGTGGAATTTTCATAAAAATTGCTAACCAATGAATATTATTATAAATGAATAATTTTAATATTAGCTAAATTTTTAATTTGACGTTATGAACATTTTGATATTAGATTTTTTCAGGATGTTTACAATGGAACGCACACACACACACATACATGCATGTTCACGTACAGAGAGACAGTTTTACACATGTATGCGTTTATGCGTTCGTGTTCACTGAAGTTGTAGCTGCATACGAATTTCAAATTAAATTTAAATATTTTTTGTAGACAAATATTTTAACAGTTGTAATAACAAAAACACCATGGACCACCAAAACACACACACTCAGCGCACTCACACATATACACATACATGCAAACATTTAATATATGCATAAAAATAATGATAATAATAATATTGCTACCGAAAAACTACTTGAAAAACAAAATTTGTGGTGACATTTAAATGGCGCGGTACATAAGCGGGGTGTGGTATGAAAAGGAGGGTCAAAGAGGCTCACTATAGGAGGGGATTTTTTAAAAATATTTTTTCAAGGACCTTATCATAAGCGTGGATTTTTTAAAAAATATTTTTTCAAGGACCTTATAATAGGCATGGATTTTTTAAAAATATTTTTTAAAAACCTTATCATAAGCGTGGATTTTTTAAAAATATTTTTTAAAAACCTTATCATAAGCGTGGATTTTTTAAAAATATTTTTTAAGGACCTTATCATAAGCGTGGATTTTTTAAAATTTTTTTTTAAAAACCTTAAAACATTTTTGATTTTTTAAAAATATTTTTTAAAAACCTTAAAAAAATTTTGGTTTTTTAAAAATATTTTTTAAAAATATTTTTTAAAAACCTTAAAACATTTTTGATTTTTTAAAAATATTTTTTAAAAACCTTAAAACATTTTTGATTTTTTAAAAATATTTTTAAGGACCTTAAAACATTTTTGATTTTTTAAAAATATTTTTAAGGACCTTAAAACATTTTTAATTTTTTAAAAATATTTTTAAGGACCTTAAAACAGTTTTGATTTTTTAAAAATATTTTTAAGGACCTTAAAACATTTTTGATTTTTTTTAAAAATATTTTTATTTTTAAAAATATTTTTTGCGGACTTTTAAACAAGCGTAAATTTTTAAAAATATTTTTAAGATCCCGAAAACGCGCGTTGATTTTTTAAAAATATTTTTTCAAGGACCATAAAATAGACGTGGATTTTTTAAAAATATTTTTTCAAGGACCATAAAATAGGCGTGGATTTTTTAAAAATATTTTTTCAAGGACCATAAAATAGGCGTGGATTTTTTAAAAATATTTTTTCAAGGACCATAAAATAGGCGTGGATTTTTTAAAAATATTTTTTCAAGGACCATAAAATAGGCGTGGATTTTTTAAAAATATTTTTTCAAGGACCATAAAATAGGCGTGGATTTTATAAAAATATTTTTTCAAGGACCATAAAATAGGCGTGGATTTTTTAAAAATATTTTTTCAAGGACCTAATTATAAACGTGGATTTTTTAAGAATATTTTTTCAAGGACCATAAAATAGGCGTGGATTTTTAAAAATATTTTTTCAAGGACCATAAAATAGGCGTGGATTTTTTAAAAATATTTTTTCAAGGACCATAAAATAGGCGTGGATTTTTTAAAAATATTTTTTCAAGGACCTAATTATAAACGTGGATTTTTTAAAAATATTTTTTCAAGGACCTATCAATAGGCGTGGATTTTTTAAAAATATTTTTTCACGGACCTATCAATAGGCGTGGATTTTTTAAAAATATTTTTTCAAGGACCTATCAATAGGCGTGGATTTTTTAAAAATATTTTTTCGAGGACCTATCAATAGGCGTGGATTTTTTAAAAATATTTTTTCAAGGACCTATCAAAGGCGTGGATTTTTAAAAATATTTTTTCAAGGACCTATCAAAGGCGTGGATTTTTTAAAATATTTTTTCAAGGACCTATCAAAGGCGTGGATTTTTTAAAATATTTTTTCAAGGACCATATTTTAGGCGTGGATTTTTTAAAAATATTTTTTCAAGGACCTCATTATAAACGTGGATTTTTTAAAAATATTTTTTTAAGGACCTCATTATAAACGTGGATTTTTTAAAAATATTTTTTCAAGGACCTCATTATAAACGTGGATTTTTTTAAAATATTTTTTCAAGGACCATATTTTAGGCGTGGAATTTTTAAAAATATTTTTTCAAAGACCCTATCAAAGGCGTGGATTTTTTAAAAATATTTTTTTAAGGACGTTATCATAGGCGTGGATTTTTTAAAAATATTTTTAAGGACCTTAAAATAGGCGGGGATTTTTTAAAAATATTTTTAAGGACCTTAAAATAGGCGGGGATTTTTTAATAATATTGTTAAGGACCTTATAATAGGCGTGGATTTTTTAAAAAATATTTTTTAATGGCCTTATCATAGACGTGGATTTTTTAAAAAATATTTTTTAATGGCCTTATCATAGACGTGGATTTTTTAAAAAATATTTTTTAATGGCCTTATCATAGACGTGGATTTTTTAAAAAATATTTTTTAATGGCCTTATCATAGACGTGGATTTTTTAAAAAATATTTTTTAATGGCCTTATCATAGACGTGGATTTTTTAAAAAATATTTTTTAATGGCCTTATCATAGACGTGGATTTTTTAAAAAATATTTTTTAATGGCCTTATCATAGACGTGGATTTTTTAAAAAATATTTTTTAATGGCCTTATCATAGACGTGGATTTTTTAAAAAATATTTTTTAATGGCCTTATCATAGACGTGGATTTTTTAAAAAATATTTTTTAATGGCCTTATCATAGACGTGGATTTTTTAAAAAATATTTTTTCAAGGACCGTGGATTTTTTAAAAATATTTTTTCAAGGACCCTATCAAAGGCGTGGATTTTTTAAAAATATTTTTTCAAGAACCCTATCAAAGGCGTGGATTTTTTAAAAATATTTTTTCAAGGACCCTATCAAAGGCGTGGATTTTTTAAAAATATTTTTTCAAGGACCGTGGATTTTTTAAAAATATTTTTTCAAGGACCGTGGATTTTTTAAAAATATTTTTTCAAGAACCCTATCAAAGGCGTGGATTTTTTAAAAATATTTTTTCAAGGACCCTATCAAAGGCGTGGATTTTTTAAAAATATTTTTTCAAGGACCCTATCAAAGGCGTGGATTTTTTAAAAATATTTTTTCAAGAACCCTATCAAAGGCGTGGATTTTTTAAAAATATTTTTTCAAGAACCCTATCAAAGGCGTGGATTTTTTAAAAATATTTTTTTAAGAACCCTATCAAAGGCGTGGATTTTTTAAAAATATTTTTTCAAGGACCTTATAATACGTGTTTTTTTAAATATTGAAAATATTTTTTTAAAACAAATTCTATTTTTGCAACTCCCCCTCGTCGACTATAAATTCAGTCTTTAGTAAAATGACAACATTGAACAAACCATTCACAACTATTCTCATGCATGTGTGACCACCGTGTTTGTGTAATGGTCATGATTTTCTAGCTGGACCTTCACACTCACCCTCACCCCTACACACACCAACAACTATCCTCCAAAAAAGTCATCCCTATTTGCCAACACAAAACAATGAAATGCATTTTTACAAATGCGTTTACATTGTTGAGATGACATGAGGACCTGATTCGGTATCCTGCCTGGTGCCCAGGGATATATATGTGTGCGGGTGCTTTTTTCTGGTTATTAATGTCATCAAAATAATTGAATTTAATAAATTACCTCATTATGCTGAATTTAGCAGAAATGTTATAAAAACGCAAAACCGAAGAGAACAGAAGCTAACAACGCCCTGGTCAAAAAGTTATGACCAAATTAAAAATTATGGGAAAGTAAACGTACACACACGCACCCCTGAGGACCACAATGATGACAATAATGGTACAACACATGTACAGGCCATATAGAAGTAGTTTTGTCCTTTGAGGTACAATGCACAATGGCAGACATAAATATAAACACACCCACACATTCGCACATTGCAGAGCGAAAAATGCATGGTTTTCAAGTTTGGACCCACACACACACACCACCGCAACTATATCGCTGGACACCAAAAACGTTTATAATACCCACTTTACACGTTACTTAACAAACATCCACCACCAACACACTCTCAAAGTGGTCATTTTTCAAGCTTTTTTCCGCTTCTATTTCCGCAACCCTCCATGATGGTGAGAGAGATTTCAAATCCTAACAAAGGATCACATGGCAAACACAGTCGGAGACAAACATTCCGCTTTTGGTTTTTTTTTTTTTTTTCGAAGCGACAAACATCCATAAAAGTAACACGCAACAACAGAGACCCACACATGTTTAAAGTACATTTACGTTGTCAGCATTTAAATATTCATGGCACGAACAACCAAAAAGAGGATTAGGTCCTGGAGGCGAAATATGAAAATAACAAAAAAATCCACGCCTATTTTAAGGTTCTTGAAATAATATTTTTAAAAAATCCTCGCCTATTTTAAGGTTCTTGAAATAATATTTTTAAAAAATCCACGCCTATTTTAAGGTTCTTGAAATAATATTTTTAAAAAATCCACGCCTTTGATAAGGTCCTCAAAAAATATTTTTAAAAAATCCACGCCTTTGATAAGGTCCTCAAAAAATATTTTTAAAAAATCCACGCCTTTGATAAGGTCCTCAAAAAATATTTTTAAAAAATCCACGCCTTTGATGAGGTACTCAAAAAATATTTTTAAAAAATCCACGCCTTTGATAAGGTCCTCAAAAAATATTTTTAAAAAATCCACGCCTTTGATAAGGTCCTCAAAAAATATTTTTAAAAAATCCACGCCTTTGATGAGGTACTCAAAAAATATTTTTAAAAATCCACGCCTATTTTAAGGTTCTTGAAATAATATTTTTAAAAAATCCACGCCTTTGATGAGGTCCTCAACAAATATTTTTAAAAATCCACGCCTATTTTAAGGTTCTTGAAAAAATATTTTTAAAAAATCCACGCCTTTGATGAGGTCCTCAAAAAATATTTTTAAAAATCAACGCCTAATTTAAGGTTCTTGAAATAATATTTTTAAAAAATCCACGCCTTTGATGAGGTTCTTGAAATAATATTTTTAAAAAATCCACGCCTTTGATGAGGTCCTCAAAAAATATTTTTAAAAATCCACGCCTATTTTAAGGTTCTTGAAATAATATTTTTAAAAAATCCACGCCTTTGATGAGGTCCTCAAAAAATATTTTTAAAAATCCACGCCTATTTTAAGGTTCTTGAAATAATATTTTTAAAAAATCCACGCCTTTGATGAGGTCCTCAAAAAATATTTTAAAAATCCACGCCTATTTTAAGGTTCTTGAAATAATATTTTTAAAAAATCCACGCCTTTGATGAGGTCCTCAAAAAATATTTTTAAAAATCCACGCCTATTTTAAGGTTCTTGAAATAATATTTTTAAAAAATCCACGCCTATTTTAAGGTTCTTGAAATAATATTTTTAAAAAATCCACGCCTTTGATGAGGTCCTCAAAAAATATTTTTAAAAATCCACGCCTATTTTAAGGTTCTTGAAATAATATTTTTAAAAAATCCACGCCTTTGATGAGGTCCTCAAAAAATATTTTTAAAAATCCACGCCTAATTTAAGGTTCTTGAAATAATATTTTTAAAAAATCCACGCCTAATTTAAGGTTCTTGAAATAATATTTTTAAAAAATCCACGCCTTTGATGAGGTCCTCAAAAAATATTTTTAAAAATCCACGCCTAATTTAAGGTTCTTGAAATAATATTTTTAAAAAATCCACGCCTAATTTAAGGTTCTTGAAATAATATTTTTAAAAAATCCACGCCTTTGATGAGGTCCTCAAAAAATATTTTTAAAAAATCCACGCCTTTGATGAGGTCCTCAAAAAATATTTTTAAAAAATCCACGCCTTTGATGAGGTCCTCAAAAAATATTTTTAAAAAATCCACGCCTTTGATGAGGTTCCCAAAAAATATTTTTAAAAAATCCACGCCTTAAATTAGTTTCTTCAAAAAATATTTTTAAAAAATCCACGCCTCAAAAAATATTTTTAAAAAATCCACGCCTTAAATTAGTTTCTTCAAAAAATATTTTTAAAAAATCCACGCCTCAAAAAATATTTTTACAAAATCCACGCCTTAAATTAGTTTCTTCAAAAAATATTTTTAAAAAATCCACGCCTTGTTATAACTGGGGACAAAAAATATTTTTAAAAAATCCACGCCTTGTTATAACTGGGGACAAAAAATATTTTTAAAAAATCCACGCCTTAAATTAGTTTCTTCAAAAAATATTTTTAAAAAATCCACGCCTATTATAAGGACCTTGGAAAAATATTTTTAAAAAATCCACGCCTATTATAAGGACCTTGGAAAAATATTTTTAAAAAATCCACGCCTATTATAAGGACCTTGGAAAAATATTTTTAAAAAATCCACGCCTATTATAAGGACCTTGGAAAAATATTTTTAAAAAATCCACGCCTATTATAAGGACCTTGGAAAAATATTTTTAAAAAATCCACGCCTATTATAAGGACCTTGGAAAAATATTTTTAAAAAATCCACGCCTATTATAAGGACCTTGGAAAAATATTTTTAAAAAATCCACGCCTATTATAAGGACCTTGGAAAAATATTTTTAAAAAATCCACGCCTATTATAAGGACCTTGGAAAAATATTTTTAAAAATCCACGAAAATGATAAGGTCCTACAAAAAATATTTTTAAAAATCCACGCTAATGATAAGGTCATACAAAAAATATTTTTAAAAAATCCACGCCTATTAGAAAGTCCTACAAAAAATATTTTTAAAAATCCACGCCAATGATAAGGTCCTTGAAAAAATATTTTTAAAAAATCCACGCCTATTAAAAAGTCCTACAAAAAATATTTTTAAAAATCCACGCCAATGATAAGGTCCTTAAAAAAATACTTTTAAAAAATCCACGCCTATTAGAAAGTCCTTAAAAAAATACTTTTAAAAATCCACGCCAATGATAAGGTCCTTGAAAAAATATTTTTAAAAAATCCACGCCTATTAGAAAGTCCTTAAAAAAATACTTTTAAAAATCCACGCCAATGATAAGGTCCTAGAAAAATATTTTTAAAAAATCCACGCCTATGATAAGGTCCTAGAAAAAATATTTTTAAAAAATCCACGCCTATGATAAGGTCCTAGAAAAAATATTTTTAAAAAATCCACGCCTATGATAAGGTCCTAGAAAAAATATTTTTAAAATGGTCCTAGAAAAATATTTTTAAAAATCCACGCCAATGATAAGGTCTTACAAAAAATATTTTTAAAAAATCCACGCCTATTAGAAAGTCCTTAAAAAATATTCTTAAAAATCCACGCCTATTAAAAGATCATTGAAAAATCTTTTTAAAAAATCCACGCCTGTTTTAAGGTCCTTGAAAAATATTTTTAAAAAGTCCACGTCTACTATAAGGTCCTTGAAAAAATATTTTTAAAAAATCCACGCCTATTAAGAGGTCCTTGAAAAAATATTTTTAAAAAATCCACGCCTAGTTTAAGGTCCTTGAAACAATATTTTTAAAAAATCCACGGTCATTTTTTGTATTTTTTTTAATTTTTAAGTCATCTATCTCTCTGGCTGACTGTGTTTGAAAGGTCCTTTATCCGCACAAGGATGTCTGGCGTTTACCTCTGTGCAAATTTGCAAATTGTGTTTAACGAAAATGACCAAATGATAAATCTTTTCATTTTAAAGTTATTTAGAGCACAAATAAATCTCATGATATGGACACGGTATTGCCATGGCAGCCGGGCTGCCTGACTTCTCTCTTTCCCAGGCACTGCTCTCTCTGTCGTGCCATCCATTTCCTGTCTCATTAGAAATTATCATTTCAAATGGCCAGAGTTTATGCCACCACAAAAACAACAACATCGACCATTGAAATACAATCGCTTGTAAACGCTCATTTTAATCTGTAATATATGGTTTTGGAAATAAGCGTTTAATTTGTTGCCAGAGCAACAAAAAACAATACGAAATTCATTTAAAAGTTACAATGTTAATATTTAAAAAGTCACACAAATAGTTATTTTGTTGAGATAAATAGTGGAGTATAAAATAATTATTTTTAGATAATTTGTAAATAAAATTTTATCAAGGATCCAAGGACTCAGAAACATATTAATTTTCAGAACTTCTATTAGTCCGAATTTTTTTAAAAATATTTTAAAAAAATCCACGGATATATGTAGGCCCTTAAAAATAACTTTAAAAAATCCACGGCTATATTTGGGACCTTAAAAGTATTTTTAAAAAATCCACGGCTATATTTGGGCCCTTAAAAATATTTTTAAAAAATCCACGTCTATATGTAGGCCTTTAAAAATATTTTTAAAAAATCCACGCCGATATGTAGGCACTTAAAAATATTTTTAAAAAATCCACGCCCATATGTAGGCACTTAAAAATATTTTTTAAAAATCCACGCCCATATGTAGGCACTTAAAAATATTTTCAAAAAATCCACGCACATATGTAGGCCTGAAAAAATATTTTTAAAAAATCCACGCACATATGTAGGCACTTAAAAATATTTTTTTAAAAATCCACGCCCATATGTAGGCACTTAAAAATATTTTTAAAAAATCCACGCCTATATTTGGGCCCTTAAAAATATTTTTAAAAAATTCACGCTTATATTTGGGCCCTTAAAAATATTTTTAAAAAATCCACGCCTATATTTGGGCCCTTAAAAATATTTTTAAAAAATCCACGCTTATATTTGGGCCCTTAAAAATATTTTTAAAAAATCCACGCCTATATTTGGGCCCTTAAAAATATTTTTAAAAAATCCACGCTTATATTTGGGCCCTTAAAAATATTTTTAAAAAATCCACGCCTATATTTGGGCCCTTAAAAATATTTTTAAAAAATCCACGCCTATATGTAGTCCTTTAAAAATATTTTTAAAAAATCCACGCCTATATGTAGTCCTTTAAAAATATTTTTGAAAAATCCACGCCTATATTTGGGCCCTTAAAAATATTTTAAAAAAATCCACGCCTATATTTTGGGCCCTAAAATATTTTTAATAAATCCACGCCCATATTTGGGCCCTTAAAAATATTTTTAATAAATCCACGCCCATATTTGGGCCCTTAAAAATATTTTTAAAAAATCCACGCCCATATCTGGGCCCTAAAAATATTTTTAAAAATCCACGCCCATATCTGGGCCCTTAAAAATATTTTTAAAAAATCCACGCCTATATTTGGGCCCTTAAAAATATTTTTAAAAAATCCACGCTTATATTTGGGCCCTTAAAAATATTTTTAAAAAATCCACGCCTATATGTAGTCCTTTAAAAATATTTTTAAAAAATCCACGCCTATATGTAGTCCTTTAAAAATATTTTTAAAAAATCCACGTCTATATGTAGGCCTTTAAAAATATTTTTAAAAAATCCACGCCTATATTTGGGCCCTTAAAAATATTTTTAAAAAATCCACGCCTATATTTGGGCCCTTAAAAATATTTTTAAAAAATCCACGCCTATATGTAGTCCTTTAAAAATAATTTAAAAAACCACGCCTATATTTGGGCCCTTAAAAATATTTTTAAAAAATCCACGCCTATATTTGGGCCCTTAAATAAATTTTTAACAAAATCCACGCCTATATTTGGGCCCTTAAAAATTTTTTTTTAAAAAATTCACGCCTATATTTGGGCCCTTAAAAATATTTTTAAAAAATCCACGCCTATATTTGGGCACTTAAAAATATTTTTAAAAATTCCATGCCTATTATAAGGTCCTCAAAAAATATTTTTAAAAAATCCACGCCTATATTTGGGCACTTAAAAATATTTTTAAAAATTCCATGCCTATTATAAGGTCCTCAAAAAATATTTTTAAAAATTTCATGCCTATTGTAAGGTCCTCAAAAATTATTTTTAAAAAATCCACGCCTATATATGGGCCCTTAAAAATATTTAAAAAAAAAACCACGCCTATATTTGGGCCCTTAAAAATGTTTTTAAAAAATCCACGCCTATATGTAGTCCTTTAAAAATATTTTTGAAAAATCCACGCCTATATTTGGGCCCTTAAAAATATTTTAAAAAAATCCACGCCTATATTTTGGGCCCTAAAAATATTTTTAATAAATCCACGCCCATATTTGGGCCCTTAAAAATATTTTTAATAAATCCACGCCCATATTTGGGCCCTTAAAAATATTTTTAAAAAATCCACGCCCATATCTGGGCCCTAAAAATATTTTTAAAAATCCACGCCCATATCTGGGCCCTTAAAAATATTTTTAAAAAATCCACGCCTATATTTGGGCCCTTAAAAATATTTTTAAAAAATCCACGCTTATATTTGGGCCCTTAAAAATATTTTTAAAAAATCCACGCCTATATTTGGGCCCTTAAAAATATTTTTAAAAAATCCACGCCTATATGTAGTCCTTTAAAAATATTTTTAAAAAATCCACGCCTATATTTGGGCCCTTAAAAATATTTTTAAAAAATCCACGCTTATATTTGGGCCCTTAAAAATATTTTTAAAAAATCCACGCCTATATTTGGGCCCTTAAAAATATTTTTAAAAAATCCACGCCCATATGTAGGCCTTGAAAAATATTTTTTAAAAATCCACGCCCATATGTAGGCCTTGAAAAATATTTTTTAAAAATCCACGCCCATATGTAGGCCTTAAAAAATATTTTTTAAAAATCCACGTCCATATGTAGGCCTTTAAAAATATTTTTAAAAAATGTACGCCCAAATGTAGGCTTTTAAAAATATTTTTAAAAAATGTACGCCCAAATGTAGGCTTTTAAAAATATTTTAAAAAATCCACGCCCATATGTAGGCACTTAAAAATGTTTTTAAAAATTCCACGCCCATATGTAGGCAATCCACGCTTATATTTGGGCCCTTAAAAATATTTTTTAAAAATCCACGCCCATATGTAGGCCTTGAAAAATATTTTTTAAAAATCCACGCCCATATGTAGGCCTTGAAAAATATTTTTTAAAAATTTACGCCCAAATTTAGGCTTTTAAAAATATTTTTAAAAAATTTACGCCCAAATTTAGGCTTTTAAAAATATTTTTAAAAAATTTACGCCCAAATTTAGGCTTTTAAAAATATTTTTAAAAAATCCACGCCTATATTTGGGCCTTTAAAAATATTTTTAAAAAATCCACGCCTATATTTGGGCCCTTAAAAATATTTTTAAAAAATCCACGCCTATATTTGGGCCCTTAAAAATATTTTTAAAAAATTCACGCCCATATTTGGGACCTAAAAATATTTTTAAAAAATCCACGCCTATATTTGGGCCCTCAAAAATATTTTAAAAAAAACCACGTCTATATTTGGGTCCTTAAAAATATTTTTAAGAAATCCACGCCTATATTTGGGTCTTTAAAAATATTTTTAAAAAATCCACGCCTATATTTGGGTCTTTAAAAATATTTTTTTTAAAATCCACGCCTATATTTGGGCCCTTAAAAATATTTTTTTTAAAATCCACGCCTATATTTGGGCCTCAATAATATTTTTAAAAAATCCACGCCAATATTTAGGTGCTTAAAAATATTTTTAAAAAATCCACGCCAATATTTAGGTGCTTAAAAATATTTTTAAAAAATCCACGCCTATATTTGGGCACTTAAAAATATTTTTAAAAATTCCATGCCTATTATAAGGTCCTCAAAAAATATTTTTAAAAATTCCATGCCTATTATAAGGTCCTCAAAAAATATTTTTCAAAATTCCATGCCTATATTTGGGCACTTAAAAATATTTTTAAAAATTCCATGCCTATTATAAGGTCCTCAAAAAATATTTTTCAAAATTCCATGCCTATATTTGGGCACTTAAAAATATTTTTAAAAATTCCATGCCTATTATAAGGTCCTCAAAAAATATTTTTCAAAATTCCATGCCTATATTTGGGCACTTAAAAATATTTTTAAAAATTCCATGCCTATTATAAGGTCCTCAAAAAATATTTTTAAAAAATCCACGCCTATTATAAGGTCCTCAAGAAATATTTTTAAAAAATCCACGCCTATTATAAGGTCCTCAAAAAATATTTTTAAAAAATCCACGCCTATTATAAGGTCCTCAAAAAATATTTTTAAAAAATCCACGCCTATTTTAAGGTCGTCAAAAAATATTTTTAAAAAATACACGCCTAGGCACTTAATTTTTTTTTTTAAATATAGAGCTCATCCAAATGCTTTAAAGTAGGTTTACCTTGTATGGAGGTGTTTTAAATAATTTTTTCAGCTCTGAAGCCCTTGTGATTTTTATTTTTAAAGATTTTCTTTCTGCAGGACCTTCCGAGCCATCACCTTGTTTTCCATTTTTTTTTAATATTATTTTTCAACTTCTTTCTCCATAACAACATATTTTCGCTTCAGTAACGGAAAAATCTCCATGGCACCCGCAGACCAATAATATTTTCGAGATCAACATAAGGATTGCAATATGTTTCCCCTACTCGAAAGAAGAAGAAGAAAAAAAAACACACCAATACATATGTCCTGATATGCAAAAATATACGCACGAAAGGACCTGAAGATAGCAGTCATGTTTCCTTCACCAAAAAAAAAAAAAAAAAAAAAATGGCCACAGCTTCAGGTAACCAAATTGGGGGACAATAACTGTTTACTGGGTTCCCAGTGATAGGGGAGGAGATTCTCCCCTCAGTCGTTTATAAATTCGGTTGTTTGTTTATTTTTTCGGTGGTCCATTGTAAATAGCGCCAACCATTCCGTGGTTAACGTGTTCGAAGAGTCCATATGCTTTGTTGTTAGACATGTTATCTGTGCGGTGGCGGATGTGTGGTTGCTTGGATGAATGTTTCGACGACCACTGACACATCTATGTATGTGTCTGTGTGTTTGTGTGGTTGACAGGGACTTATACACAGATAACGTAAATGGAAAATGACAAAGTAATTAAGAGGGGTCGGCGGGAAGAAACCCCTCGTTAAAAATTGTAGTTGACTATTGTTGCATGTTGTAGCATATATTTAGGCGCTTGAAAAAAAATAATTCCAGTTTGAGCGACTAAAATGTAAATCTAAGAAATATATTTTCTTAACGGTCACTCAAAAAATTTGGTAATTTTTTTCTGGTGCTTCCAAGCTCTACCCACCAGCCATCCCTTCCATTTGTTTGAATAACATTGTGCAATGGCCTAAAAGCATACAAACTCAATTTAGATTTGTCACAGAAAATACAAAAACCGAAATGTTGATGGAGGTAACAGGCGATTTTGGAAGCCAAAACATAATAAACAATGCCGTCAGATGTCATTCAGGGTTAAGTGGTTGTCAACTCGGAGATTTGGTATAAAAATTTAATTTTTTCTGGACAAATATATCTCTTAAAAAACCCACTTAAAATACTTTAAAAAAATCCAAGCCAGTATTTGGGTCCTGAAAAATATCTTTTAAAAAATCCAAACCTAGATTTGGGCCCATAAAAATATTTTTAAAAAATCCACACCTATATTTGGGCCCATAAAAATATTCTTTTTAAAAGAATCCACGCCTTTTATAAGGCCCATAAAATATTTTTAAAATATCCACGCCTAAATGTGGGCCCTTAAAAATATTTTTAAAAAATCGACGCCTATATTTGGGCCCTTAAAATTATTTTTTAACAAATCGACGCCTATATTTGGGCCCATAAAAATATTTTTAAAAAATCCACGCCTATAAATTCGTCCATAAAAATATTTTTAAAAAATCCACGCCTATAAATTCGTCCATAAAAATATTTTTAAAAAATCCACGCCTATAAATTCGTCCATAAAAATATTTTTAAAAAATCCACGCCTATAAAAGGTTCCATAAAAATATTTTTAAAAAATCCACGCCTATAAATTCGTCCATAAAATATTTTTAAAAAATCCACGCCTATAAATTCGTCCATAAAAATATTTTTAAAAAATCCACGCCTATAAATTCGTCCATAAAAATATTTTTAAAAAATCCACGCCTATAAATTCGTCCATAAAAATATTTTTAAAAAATCCACGCCTATAAATTCGTCCATAAAAATATTTTTAAAAAATCCACGCCTATAAATTCGTCCATAAAAATATTTTTAAAAAATCCACGCCTATAAATTCGTCCATAAAAATATTTTTAAAAAATCCACGCCTATAAATTCGTCCATAAAAATATTTTTAAAAAATCCACGCCTATAAATTCGTCCATAAAAATATTTTTAAAAAATCCACGCCTATAAATTCGTCCATAAAAATATTTTTAAAAAATCCACGCCTATAAATTCGTCCATAAAAATATTTTTAAAAAATCCACGCCTATAAATTCGTCCATAAAAATATTTTTAAAAAATCCACGCCTATAAATTCGTCCATAAAAATATTTTTAAAAAATCCACGCCTATAAATTCGTCCATAAAAATATTTTTAAAATACGCACGCCTTTTAAAAGACCCATACAATTTTTTTTTTAAAAATGCACGTCTTTTAAAAGACCCATAAAAATATTTGTAAAAAATCCACGCCTACATTGAGACCCTTAAAATATTTTTAAAAAATCCACGCCTACATTGAGACCCTTAAAATATTTTTAAAAAATCCACGCCTATGTTGAGACCCTTAAAATATTTTTAAAAAATCCACGCCTATGTTGAGACCCTTAAAAATATTTTTAAAAAATCCACGCCTATGTTGAGACCCTTAAAAATATTTTTAAAAAATCCACGCCTATGTTGAGACCCTTAAAAATATTTTCACAACATCCACGCCTATATTGAGGCCCTTAAAATATTTTTTAAAAATCCGCGCCTATATTTGGGTCCTCAAAAATATTTTTAAAAAATCCCACCTATATTTGGGTCCTCAAAAATATTTTTAAAAAATCCCACCTATATTTGGGTCCTTAAAAATATTTTTGAAAAAAATCCACGCCTATAACTAGCTCCATAAAAATATTTTTGAAAAAATTCACGCCTATAAATAGGTCCTTAAAAATATTTTTGAAAAAATTCACGCCTATAAATAGGTCCTTAAAAATATTTTTGAAAAAATTCACGCCTATGAATAGGTCCTTAAAAATATTTTTGAAAAAATCCACGCCTATAAATAGGTCCTTAAAAATATTTTAAAAAAATCCACGCCTATAAATAGGTTCTGAAGAATATTTAAAAAAAAAATCCACGCCTATAAATAGGTCCTTAAAAATATTTTTAAGGACCTATTTATATTAAAAATATTTTTAATAAATCCACGCCTATAAATACGTCCATAAAAATATTTTTAATAAATCCACGCCTATAAATACGTCCATAAAAATATTTTTAATAAATTCACGCCTATAAATACGTCCATAAAAATATTTTTAATAAATCCACGCCTATAAATACGTCCATAAAAATATTTTTAATAAATTCACGCCTATAAATACGTCCATAAAAATATTTTTAATAAATCCACGCCTATAAATACGTCCATAAAAATATTTTTAAAATACGCACGCCTTTTAAAAGACCCATACAATTTTTTTTTAAAAATGCACGTCTTTTAAAAGACCCTTAAAATATTTTTAAAAAATCCACGCCTATGTTGAGACCCTTAAAAATATTTTTAAAAAATCCACGCCTATGTTGAGACCCTTAAAAATATTTTCACAACATCCACGCCTATATTTGGGTCCTTAAAAATATTTTCAAAAAATCCACGCCTATATTGGGTCCTTAAAAATATTTTTAAAAAATCCATGCCTATGTTGAGGACCTTAAACATATTTTTAAAAAATCAACGCCTATTATAAGGTCCTTAAAAAATATTTTTAAAAAATCCATGCCTATGTTGAGGACCTTAAACATATTTTTAAAAAATCCATGCCTATGTTGAGGACCTTAAACATATTTTTAAAAAATCCACGCCTATGTTGAGGGCCATAAAAATATTTTTAAAAAATCCACGCCTATGTTGAGGGCCATAAAAATATTTTTAAAAAATCCACGCCTATGTTGAGGGCCATAAAAATATTTTTAAACAATCCACGCCTATGTTGAGGGCCATAAAAATATTTTTAAAAAATCCACGTCTATGTTGAGGCCCTTAAAAATATTTTTAAAAAATCTACGCCTATGTTGAGGCCCTTGAAAATATTTTTAAAAAATCCACGCCTATGTTGAGGCTCTTAAAAATATTTTTAAAAAATCCACACCTATTTTTGGGCCCATAAAAATATTTTTAAAAAATCCACGTCTATATTTAGGCCTTTAAAAATATTTTTAAAACATCCACGCCTAGGTTGAGGCCCTTAAAATTTTTTTTAAAAAATATACACCTATATTTGGGTTCTTAAAAATATTTTTAAAAAATATACGCCTATATTTGGGTTCTTAAAAATATTTTTAAAAAATCCACGCCTATATTTAGGCCTTTAAAAATATTTTTAAAAAATCCACATGGGGTCCTTGAAAAAATATTCTTTTTAAAATCCCTCCTGCTTACAAAATAAATACTCTGCAAAAATCTGAACAATGTTTATGATATTTTTTGTAGCTACTTCAAAGGATTTGAAGTAGAAATAAAGGACACCCAAGAACTTGACAAATCAACTTGGCCATCTACAGCATTGGGAAAAAAACTAACAAAAACATACAATTTAAATTGAATCTCTGCACTGGAATCATAACAGCAGCAACCAGTATCAGGAGGAATAACAACAAAAAAGTGGAAAACAGACAACGATTCGAAACAAATTGCAAGTGGATACAGGAAGAAGACAAAAAACGAAACACTTTGGCTGAAGGGGGAACAGAAACCAAAACAAAAAATGGAAACATGGCTAAAAAAGAGTCTCTCACCACAGAAAGGAAAAAAACCAACGAACATTTACTAACCAAAGAACCAGTCATCGCGTAAAACACGAGAATGCCATACAACAGTAGTTACTCTTCTTTTCGACAGGATGTGTAGAGGATTGCTCTGGACATCCACTGGACAGGGGCTCAGTGGACCAGAAAAAATTGAGGCAAAGAAGGATAAAAAACGTAATGCAGGTCGTATCGAATTTCGGAAAACTCACATTTTCTGTTCTTTTTTTTTAAATGGATTTCTTTTAAAAATCAACTTTATTTTGGGGACCTTGGAAAATTATTTTTATAAAAATCTATATTCACTTCAAGACCTTAAAAATATTTTTAATTGTATACATATAGTCGTGGATTTTTTTTTTAATATTTTTAAGTGCCTACTTATAGGCGTGGAATTTCTAAAAATATTTTTATGGACCCTATTATAGGCGTAGATTTTTTTCAAAATATTTTTTAATGCCTGCATATAGGCGTGGATTTTTTAAAAATATTTTTTAATGCCTACATATAGGCGTGGATTTTTTAAAAATATTTTTTAATGCCTACATATAGGCGTGGATTTTTTGAAAATATTTTTTAATGCCTACATATAGTCGTGGATTTTTTAAAACTATTTTTTAATGCCTACATATAGGCGGGGATTTTTTAAAAATATTTTTTAATGCCTACATATAGGCGTGGATTTTTTAAAAATATTTTTTAATGCCTACATATAGGCGTGAATTTTTTAAAAATATTTTTTAATGCCTACATATAGGCGTGGATTTTTTAAAAATATTTTTATGGACATACTTATAGGCGTGGATATTTTAAAAATATTTTTTAATGCCTACATATAGGCGTGGATTTTTTAAAAATATTTTTTAATGCCTACATATAGGCGTGGATATTTTAAAAATATTTTTATGGACCTACTTATAGGCGTGGATATTTTAAAAATATTTTTATGGACCTACTTATAGGCGTGGATATTTTAAAAATATTTTTATGGACCTACTTATAGGCGTGGATATTTTAAAAATATTTTTATGGACCTACTTATAGGCGTGGATATTTTAAAAATATTTTTTAATGCCTACATATAGGCGTGGATTTTTTAAAAATATTTTTTAATGCCTACATATAGGCGTGGATTTTTTAAAAATATTTTTTAATGCCTACATACAGGCGTGGATTTTTTAAAAATATTTTTTAATGACTACATATAGGCGCGGATTTTTTAAAAATATTTTTAATGCCTACATATAGGCGCGGATTTTTTAAAAATATTTTTAATGCTTACATATAGTCGTGGATTTTTTAAAAATATTTTTTAATGCCTACATATAGGCGTGGATATTTTAAAAATATTTTTTAATGCCTACTTAGAGGCGTGGATATTTTAAAAATATTTTTATGGACCTACTTATAGGCGTGGATATTTTAAAAATATTTTTGTGGACCTACTTATTGGCGTGGATATTTTAAAAATATTTTTTAATGCCTACATATAGGCGTGGATTTTTTAAAAATATTTTTTAATGCCTACATATAGGCGTGGATTTTTTAAAAATATTTTTTAATGCCTACATACAGGCGTGGATTTTTTAAAAATATTTTTTAATGACTACATATAGGCGCGGATTTTTTAAAAATATTTTTAATGCCTACATATAGGCGCGGATTTTTTAAAAATATTTTTAATGCTTACATATAGTCGTGGATTTTTTAAAAATATTTTTTAATGCCTACATATAGGCGTGGATATTTTAAAAATATTTTTTAATGCCTACTTAGAGGCGTGGATATTTTAAAAATATTTTTATGGACCTACTTATAGGCGTGGATATTTTAAAAATATTTTTGTGGACCTACTTATTGGCGTGGATATTTTAAAAATATTTTTGTGGTCCTACTTATTGGCGTGGATATTTTAAAAATATTTTTGTGGACCTACTTATTGGCGTGGATATTTTAAAAATATTTTTGTGGTCCTACTTATTGGCGTGGATATTTTAAAAATATTTTTGTGGACCTACTTATTGGCGTGGATATTTTAAAAATATTCTTATGGGCGCTTTTATAGGCGGGGATTTTTTAAAAATATTTTTATGGACCTACTTATAGGCGTGGATATTTTAAAAATATTTTTATGGACCCTATTATAGGCGGGAAATTTTTAAAAATATATTTATGGACCCCATTATAAACGTGGATTTTTTAAAAATATTTTTATGGACGCTACTATTGGCTTAAATTTTGTTAAAATTTTTTTAGGACCCAAATAAGGGCGTGGAATTTTTTAAAATATTTTTGGGACCCAAATAAAGGCGTAGATTTTTTTTTTTTTGGAATTTTTTAAAATATTTTGAAGGACCCAAATGTTTCATGGACTTTAAAAAATAATTTATACAAATTTAGGTTAATTTCTGAAAAAAAAATCCATCCTCATTTCTAGTTCTTTAGGAATATATTTATTACAAAATTCAAATAAATTTAGGGACCTTAAAATAAAATTTTCTTCAATTTTTTTATTTGTATTCACTCCAAGAAAATCTGTTTCCAATCCCAATATACAAAACACCCAGTCATGTTTATACTCTTCAGCACTGCTACACTTCACTAAGAACTTGTCTAACACACACGCACACATATCCACACACACACAATGACATTCATAATAGCAAGTATGTTTTTCCTTGATTTCACCCGAAGGAATGCAAAAACAAATCTCTCTCATGCTGCTCTAAAATGACTAAGAACTGAAAAAAAAAAAAAAAACAATTCCAAGAAAGCGGGCAAAAACCAAAGCTGGGAAAAAGAGGACAATAGATTTTCCTCTGCAGGATCTCTAGTCATAGTGGTGTGATAAGTCCAGCAAAGCTCTTAGGATCAGGGTGAAAGATTCAATAATGGATTTTAGACAGAAATTGATGTGAATTTTTTAAAAACATATTTTCAAGGACCATCAATAAACGCGGATTTTTTAAAAATATTTTCTCAAGGCCCATCAATAAACGTGGAATTTTTTAAAAATATTTTTTCGAGGACCATCAATAAACGTAGATGTTTTAAAAATATTTTTCGAGAACCATCAATAAACGTGGATTTTTTAAAAATATTTTTTCGAGGACCACCAATAAACGTGGATTTTTTAAAAATTTTTATTCGAGGCCCATCAAAAAATTTGGATTTTTAAAAAATATTTTTTCGAGGACCATCAATAAACGTGGATTTTTAAAAATATTTTTTCGAGGACCACCAATAAACGTGGATTTTTTAAAAATTTTTATTCGAGGCCCATCAAAAAATTTTGATTTTTTAAAAATATTTTTTCGAAGACCATCAATAAACGTGGATTTTTAAAATTATTTGTTTGAGGACCATCAAAAAAAAAGTGGATTTTTTAAAAATATTTTCTCAAGGCCTATCAATAAACGTGGATTTTTTAAAAATATTTTTTCGAGGACCATCAATAAACGTGGATTTTTTAGAAATATTTTTCGAGGACCATCAATAAACGTGGATTTTTTAAAAATTTTTATTCGAGGCCCATCAAAAAATTTGGATTTTTTAAAAATATTTTTTCGAGGACCATCAATAAACGTGGATTTTTAAAAATACTTTTTCGAGGACCACCAATAAATGTGGATTTTTTAAAAATTTTTATTCGAGGCCCATCAAAAAATTTGGATTTTTTAAAAATATTTTTTCGAGGACCATCAATAAACGTGGATTTTTAAAATTATTTGTTTGAGGACCATCAAAAAACGTAGATTTTTTAAAAATATTTTCTCAAGGACTATCAATAAACGTGGATTTTTTAAAAATAATTTCTCAAGGACTTTCAATAAACGTGGATTTTTTAAAAATAATTTCTCAAGGACTTTCAATAAACATGGATTTTTTAAAAATAATTTCTCAAGGACTTTCTTTTTTACTTTTTAAAAAATATTTTCTCAAGAGTTTTCCATAAACGCGGATTTTTTAAAAATATTTTCTCAAGAGTCTTCCATAAACGTGGATTTTTTAAAAATATTTTCTCAAGAGTTTTCCATAAACGTGGATTTTTTAAAAATATTTTCTCAGGGGTTTTACATAAACGTGGATTTTTTAAAAATATTTTCTCAAGAGTTTTCCATTAACGTGGATTTTTTTAAAAATATTTTTTCAAGTGTTATTGATAAACGTGGATTTTTTAAAAATATTTTCTCAAGGGTTTTCCATCAACGTGGATTTTTTAAAAATATTTTCTCAAGGGTTTTCCATAAACGTGGATTTTTTAAAAATATTTTCTCAAGGGTTTTCCATCAACGTGGATTTTTTAAAAATATTTTCTCAAGGGTTTTCCATAAACGTGGATTTTTTAAAAACATTTTCTCAAGGGTTTTCCATAAGCGTGGATTTTTTAAAAATATTTTCTCAAGGGATTTCCACAAACGTGGATTTTTTAAAAATATTTTCCCAAGAGTTTTCCATAGACGTGTATTTTTTAAAAATATTTTCCCAAGAGTTTTCCATAGACGTGTATTTTTTAAAAATATTTTCCCAAGAGTTTTCCATAGACGTGGATTTTTTAAAAATATTTTCCCAAGAGTTTTCCATAGACGTGGATTTTTTAAAAATATTTTTTCAAAGGACTTTTCATAAACCTGGATTTTTTAAAAATATTTTCTCAAGGGTTTTCCATAAATGTGGATTTTTTAAAAATATTTTTTCAAGGACTATCAATAAACGTGGATTTTTTAAAAATATTTTCTCAAGTGAAACTGGATTTTTTATGAAATATTTTTTAAAGGCCCTAATAAAAGTGGATTTTTTAAAAAAAATATTTTTTAAAGGCCCTAATAAAAGTGGATTTTTTAAAAAATATTTTTTAAAGGCCCTAATAAAAGTGGATTTTTTAAAAAATATTTTCTCAAGTGTTTTCCATAGACGTGGATTTTTTTTAATATTTTTTAAAAGCCCGGAATAAACGTGGATTTTTTGAAAATATTTTCTCAAGGGTTTTTTATAAACGTGGATTTTTTAAAAATATTTTCTCAAGGGTTTTCCATAAACGTGGATTTTTTAAAAATATTTGTTCAAAGGCCTTTCTATAAACGTGGATTAAAAAAATATTTTTCCAAGGGCTATCAATAAACGTGGATTTTTGAAAAATATTTTTTCGAGGACCATCAATAAACGTGCATTTTTTAAAAATATTTATTGAGGACCATCCATAAACATGGATTATAAAAAATATATTTTTTTTAAAGGCCCTTTTGTCTCCTCAATTTTCTATTCCGAAATGTTTTTTTTTTTTTTTTTTGGCAAATTTAAATCCAGTATTTTTCTTTTCTTAATTTTTCACACCACCACCATCATCCACTTAAAGGTTTAGTCCGACCCAAAAAAAAGAACATGGTCCATGCTTCGGCACAAACAAATGACAACAAGCTTAGCATAGAAAATACATGGACGAAAAAGAGCAAAACCGAAACCAAAAAAAAATCCTATCAACAAAAAGGCGAACAACAAAAACCCCTAGAAAGAGGGGGTTTTTAAAAAATGGCAAGCATGACATTATAAAACCGGAAGTCCACTATTTTATGCATGATGTTTTCTTTCGGTCTTAACCTGCTGGTTTCGTTGCAGAAAAAAAAAAAACTCTGTTCTAGGGAGCATTACACCAAAAAAAAGGACCTGCGATTTGTAGCAGCGAAGTGACCGGCTTAAAGGCGTCTTGTAAATAATGGCAGCCAGACATGGTGGGCGGTAATGTTTTGTTCAATTATTACACTTAACTCCGTGGTGGAGGTTGTTTCTGTTGCTGGTGGTAGTGTTTATGAAAACTGTTATTGTTTTCCTTTTGAGCGTCGAGGGTATACTGAGTTGTTGAAGGCGTTTGTGGGTAGGTCAAAAAATAAAAAAATGACTAAAAATCCATCACTAGGTCTTCATAACAGTTCATTAAAAAATCCATCCCAGGATCCTCATAAAATTTATTAAAAATACCATCCCTGGATTTTAAAATAATTTTCCAGAAAAGCCAACCCTGGCTATTTAAAAAAAAATCATGAAAAATTCCTCCTCTGAATCTGAAAGATATGTAATTGAGAAATCCATCTCTGAATCAAAAAAAAAAAAAAATGTTTAAAAATCCATCGATGGATTTAAAAAAAAAAAAAAATTATTTAAAATTCAAGGGGATCTTTAAAAAAATCCATATCTGAGTCCTCAAGAATTAATTTGAAGCTTCCATGCCAAAAAAAAAGAAACAAAAAACAAGAATCCATCCCTGGAATCTCAAAGACTTTATTTAAAAAACCTTGAAAACTCAATTTAAAAATCTATCTATGGATCCTCATAAAATCATTTGTCAATATATTTACTCCCATCCCTGACCCCTTACAAAGTTCATATAAAAATCCACAAAAAATTCATTTTAAAATCCATCCCTGGATAATCTCAAAATTTATATTACCCTTAAACGTCTGACTACACTTTGAGGTCTCCCAAAAATTAATTTGAAAATCCATCTCTGCATTCTCAAAAAAATCCATCTCTGAACTCACAATACAAATTTTAAGAGCCCATTGAAGGGTCCCCTTTTTAAACTTTTAACCTCAAAATATTAATATAATGTCCATTCCCAGGCCCTCCAAAAATTTAACAAAAAATCCGAAAAAAATCTGAAACCTCAAGAATTAATTTTAAATATTCTGAATCTTAAACCAAAACAAAAAAGCAAAAGAAATAAAAATAAATAATTTTGGAATATCTCCCTGACATTTTAAAAATGTAATTTTAAAATCCTTGAAAAATCAATTTAAAAATCCATCTCTGGATCCTCATAAAATCATCCCTGGTGGTACAAAATTCATCTAAAAATCCACGTTTGAATCACATTCCTGGTTCTTAAAAAATTGTTTCAAAAATTCACGTTTGAATCCCTTTAAAAAAATTCACTTTTCAAGGTGTTAACAGGTCCTTAAAAATCCCTTCTTCAACCTTTGCCTACGTCCTTCCCAAATTCATATAAAAGTATACTTTGAATCTCGTCACAGGATTTCTAAAAATCCCCGGTCCTTCCGAAACTCATTTCAAGATCCATTTTTTTATGAAAATCCCAAGTCCTTTCAAAACTCTTTTCAAAATATATGTTTCCCATTTAATGGTATTTATTCAGAGGTCTCTAAAAAAATCATTTAAAGTCCAAGATTGTATTTTTTCATAGGTCCATAAAAAAACATGTTTGTTCTTCCAAAATTCACTTGAAAATCAATTTTGAAACCTTTTCCTGGTCTTTCAAAAAATTAATTAAAAATTTTCCTTGTGAATCCCTTTTTGGTGCTTTCAAAATTAATTTAAAAATCACATTTGTATTCCATCGTTTATCCTTAAATAATCCAAGCTTGATTTCTCTCCCATGTCCTTTTAAAATTCACTTTTGAATCCCTTCACAGATCCTTCAAAAATTCATTTAAATATCAACATTTGAATCCTTTTTCAGATCCTTTAAAAGCAAAAATTCACATCTGAATTCGTTTCCAAGAGCTTCCAAAATTCATTAAAAGATCGAAGTTCGTATCCCTTCCCTGGCCCTAAAAAAATATTGAAAAAATTTCAATTTCATGCCCTTCCTACATTAATTTAAAAATTCTACTTTGTCCTTGGTACTTAAAAATTCCTTTAAAACTCTACATGGGAAGGGATCCGTATCGTGAATTTTTTTAAAATATTCTTTCAGGGATCCAACAACGTGGATTTTTTAAAATAGTTTTGCAAGGACTTTCCCTAGACGTGGATTTTTAAAAATAATTTTTCAAAGGACATCAAAAAAACGTGTATTTTTTAAAAATATTTTTTCAAAGACATCAAAAAACGTAGATTTTTTAAAATAATTTTTCAAAGGACATCAAAAACCGTGGATTTTTTAAAAATATTTTTTCAAAGGACATCAAAAAACGTGGATTTTTTAAAAATAATTTTTCAAAGGACATCAAAAAACGTGGATTTTTAAAAAATATTTTTTCAAAGGATATCAATAAGCGTGGATTTTTAAAAAATATTTTTCAAAGAACATCAATAAGCGTGGATTTTTTAAAAATATTTTTTCAAAGGACATCAATAAGCGTGGATTTTTTAAAAATATTTTTTCAAAGGATATCAAAAAACGTGGATTTTTTAAAAATATTTTTTCAAAGGACATCAATAAACGTGGACTTTTTAAAAATATTTTCTCAAGAACTAACCGTTAACGTAGATTTTTTAAAAATATTTTTTCGAAGGGCATAAATAAACGTGGATTTTTTAAAAATATTTTTTCAAAGGACATCAATAAACGTGGACTTTTTAAAAATATTTTTTCAAAGGACATCAATAAACGTGGACTTTTTAAAAATATTTTCTCAAGAACTAACCGTTAACGTAGATTTTTTAAAAATATTTTTTCGAAGGGCATAAATAAACGTGGATTTTTTAAAAATATTTTTTCAAAGGACATCAATAAACGTGGACTTTTTAAAAATATTTTTTCAAAGGACATCAATAAACGTGGACTTTTTAAAAATATTTTCTCAAGAACTAACCGTTAACGTAGATTTTTTAAAAATATTTTTTCGAAGGGCATAAATAAACGTGGATTTTTTAAAAATATTTTTTCAAAGGACATCAATAAACGTGGACTTTTTAAAAATATTTTTTCAAAGGACATCAATAAACGTGGACTTTTTAAAAATATTTTCTCAAGAACTAACCGTTAACGTAGATTTTTTAAAAATATTTTTTCGAAGGGCATAAATAAACGTGGATTTTTTAAAAATATTTTTTCAAAGGACATCAATAAACGTGGACTTTTTAAAAATATTTTTTCAAAGGACATCAATAAACGTGGACTTTTTAAAAATATTTTCTCAAGAACTAACCGTTAACGTAGATTTTTTAAAAATATTTTTTCGAAGGGCATAAATAAACGTGGATTTTTTAAAAATATTTTTTCAAAGGACATCAATAAACGTGGACTTTTTAAAAATATTTTTTCAAAGGACATCAATAAACGTGGACTTTTTAAAAATATTTTCTCAAGAACTAACCGTTAACGTAGATTTTTTAAAAATATTTTTTCGAAGGGCATAAATAAACGTGGATTTTTTAAAAATATTTTTTCAAAGGACATCAATAAACGTGGACTTTTTAAAAATATTTTTTCAAAGGACATCAATAAACGTGGACTTTTTAAAAATATTTTCTCAAGAACTAACCGTTAACGTAGATTTTTTAAAAATATTTTTTCGAAGGGCATAAATAAACGTGGATTTTTTAAAAATATTTTTTCAAAGGACATCAATAAACGTGGACTTTTTAAAAATATTTTTTCAAAGGACATCAATAAACGTGGACTTTTTAAAATATTTTCTCAAGAACTAACCGTTAACGTAGATTTTTTAAAAATATTTTTTCGAAGGGCATAAATAAACGTGGATTTTTTAAAAATATTTTTTCGAAGGGCATCAATAAACGTGGATTTTTTAAAAATATTTTTTCAAAGGACATCAATAAACGTGGACTTTTTAAAAATATTTTCTCAAGAACTAACCGTTAACGTAGATTTTTTAAAAATATTTTTTCGAAGGGCATATATAAACGTGGATTTTTTAAAAATATTTTCTCAAGAACTAACCGTTAACGTGGATTTTTTAAAAATAATTTTTTAAAGGACCTTCCCATGTTTTTCCAAAAATTCATTTACAAATCCACATTTAAATCCCTTCCGATGTCCTTCGAAAATTCATGTAAAAATCCACGTTTGAATCCCTTTCCAGGTCCTTCCAAAATTCTTTTAAAAATCCACATTTGAATCCTTTCTGAGATCCTTTCCTAGGTCCTTTAATAATTCATTACGAAATCCATGTTTGAATCACAGGTCCTTCAAAAATTCATCAAAGAAATTCAAGTTTGAATCCTTCCACAGGTCTTTCAAAAATGCATTACAAAATCCCCGTTTGAATCCCTTCCCATGTCCTTAAAAAATCATTTAATACTCCACGTTTGATTCCCTTCCCAGGTCCTTCCGAAATTCATTAAAAAATCCACGTTGGAATCCTTTCTGAGAACCTTTCCCAGGTCTTTCCAAAATTCATTAAGAAATCCAAGTTTGAATCCTTCCACAGGTCCTTCAAAAATTCATTTAAAAATCCACGTTTGAATCCTTTTTCAGATCCTTCAAAATTTGATTAAAAACTTTACGTTTGAAACCTTTCCTAGGTCTTTCAAAATCCACGTTTGACTCCTTTCTGAGATCCTTTTCTAGATCCTTCAAAAATTCATTCACGTTTAAATCCCTTCCTATGTCCTTCCAAAATTCATTTAAAAATCCACGTTTGAACCCATTCCCATGGACTTTAAAAATCGTCATTTTAGTCCCTTTCTAGGTCCTTTAAAATTCATCTAAAGGTCGTCGGTTGAGTGCGTTCCTTGGAAAATTCTTTAAAATATTTAGTCATAAATCCCATCCCAGGCCCTTAAAAAATTAATTTTAAAATACACGCTTAAATACCTTCCTAGATTCCTCCAAAATTCATTTAAAAATTCAAGCTTTAATCCTCTCCCCAGGTCCTTCCAAAATCCATCACTTTTAAATCCGTTTTACAGGTCCTTCCTAAATTCGTTAAAAAATCCACGTCCAAATCCCTTCCCACATCCTTCCGAATTTAATTTAATGTCCAAGATTGAATCCCCTACCAGGTCCTTTATAAATTCATTTGAAAATCAACGATAGAATCTGTTTCCGGATCCAAAAAAATTATTTCAAAAATCATCGTTGAAGTCCCTAGAAAAAAAAATATTTAAAAAATCTCCTTTTGAATGGCATTGAAGGTCCTTACAAAATTCAATAAAAAGTGTTATCAGGACCTTCCAAAAAATCCAAATTTTAAACAGATGCCGATTGCTCAAAAATTAATTTAAAAAAATTAAAAAATGATTTGAAGGACTTCTTAAGACCCTTCTTAACAACCCAAGTCTCAATATGTTCCCAGGACCTTAAAATTCATCAAAAAAAAAATCAAAGTTTTGTAGTGTTTTCAGGATCTCAAAATATTCTTTTAAAGAAATGCGTCTTAAATTGATTCCAGAGTGCTCAAATAATTATGCTTAAATTCAATACTTCAACTTACCCAGGTTCTAAAAAAAAAAATTTAAAATCCGCATTTCAATCCTGTACCGGTCTCTCAAAAAAAAAAATTCATATTTTCCTCCGCTGGTGTAGCACGATCTGTGTTCAACCAAACCCCAGCTTTTCCTGTTATCGTCCTTTTTTTGTCTCCAATTTCCCCAGCATCCTGTCTTTTCAATTGGTGTTATTGTCCGACGTTTTCCGCTGTTTTTTTTTTTTTTTTGTTTGCTTTGCCATTTCATTACCGGATTGTCGTTTTGGTCGCTAGCTGGTTTACCAGCGAGCATTTTGTTTATGTGTTAAATTTAAGGAGGTTTCAAAAACACTTTGACAATGAGATTTGTATTCCAAAAAAAGGAAGGATAAAACTTTTCTATGTAAAAAAAAATTAAAAAAAAATATTTATTATAATGAATCAGCAGAAAGCGGAGAAGTGTAAAATAAGGTGTAATTAAAAAGGAAAACAATTACGTACAAGACTTTGCAAGTGAGAATTAATTTTTAAATATTTTCACAAAGATTAACAATGAAATAGGACATCAGTAAATGTGATTTTTTTAAAAATAATTTCTCAAGGATTTTCCAAACATGGACTTTTTAAAAATATTTTTTCAAAGGACTACCAGTAAATGTGGATTTTTTAAAAATGTTTTTTCAAAGGACTATCAATAAACGTGGATTTTTTTAAAAATATTTTCTCAAGGACTATCAATAAACGTGGATTTTTTAAAAATATTTTCTCAAGGACTAAAAATAAACGTGGATTTTTTAAAAATATTTTCTCAAGGACTATCAATAAACGTGGATTTTTTAAAAATATTTTCTCAAGGACTATCAATAAACGTGGATTTTTTAAAAATATTTTCTCAAGGACTATCAATAAACGTGGGTTTTTTAAAAATATTTTCTCAAGGACTATCAATAAACGTGGATTTTTTAAAAATATTTTCTCAAGGACTATCAATGAACGTGGATTTTTTAAAAATATTTTCTCAAGGACTTTCAATAAACGTGGATTTTTTAAAAATATTTTTCCGAAGACTATCCGTAAACGTGGATTTTTTAAAAATATTTTTTCCAGGGCTATCAATAAACGTGGATTTTTTAAAAATATTTTCTCAAGGACTATCAATAAACGTGGATTTTTTAAAAATATTTTCCGAGGACTATCCGTAAACGTGGATTTTTTAAAAATATTTTTCCGAGGACTATCAATAAACGTGGATTTTTTAAAAATATTTTCTCAAGGACTATCAATAAACGTGGATTTTTTAAAAATATTTTCTCAAGGACTATCAATAAACGTGGATTTTTTAAAAATATTTTTTCAAGGACTATCAATAAACGTGTTTTTTTTTAAATATTTCCTCAAGGACTATCAATAAACGTGGATTTTTTAAAAATAATATTTTAAGGGCTATCAATAAATGTGAATTTTTTAAAAATAATTTTTCTAGGGCTATCAATAAATGTGGTTTTTATAAAAATATTTTTTCAAAGAATAAAAATAAACATAGATTTTTTTAAATATTTTTTCAAAGACTATCAATAAACGTGGATTTTTTTAAAGATATTTTCTAAAGGACTATCAAAAAAACGTGGAGTTTTTAAACATATTTTCTCAAGGACTATCAATAAACGTGGATTTGTAAAACATATTTTCTCAAGGACTATCAATAAACGTGGAGTTTTTAAAAATATTTTCTCAAGGACTATCAAAAAACGTGGAGTTTTTAAAAATATTTTTCCAAGGACTATCGATAAACGAGGATTTTTTAAAAATATTTTCTCAAGGACTATCAATAAATGTGGATTTTTTAAAAATATTTTTTATAAGGCTATCAATAAACGTGGATTTTTTAAAAATATTTTCTCAAGGCCTATCAATAAACGTGGATTTTTTAAAAATATTTTCTCAAGGCCTAACAATAAACATGGATTTTTTAAAAATATTTTCTCAAGGACTATCAATAAACGTAGATTTTTTAAAAATATTTTTTCAAAGGACACCAATAAACGCAGATTTTTTAAAAATATTTTCTCAAGGCCTATCAATAAACGTGGATTTTTTAAAAATGTTTTCTCAAGGACTATCAATAAACGTGGAATATTTTAAAATTATTTTCTCAAGAACTATCAATAAACGTGGATTTTTTAAAGATATTTTCTCAAGGCCTAACAATAAACGTGGATTTTTTAAAAAATTTTTTCTCAACAATTATCAAAAAACGGGGATTTTTTAAAAATATTCTCTCAAGGACTATCCATAAACGTGGCTTTTTCAAAAATATTTTCTCAAGGACTATCAATAAACGTGGATTTTTTAAAAATATTTTCTCAAGGACTATCAATAAACGTGGGTTTTTTAAAAATATTTTCTCAAGGACTATCAATAAACGTGGATTTTTTAAAATATTTTCTCAAGGACTATCAATGAACGTGGATTTTTTAAAAATATTTTCTCAAGGACTATCAATGAACGTGGATTTTTTAAAAATATTTTCTCAAGGACTTTCAATAAACGTGGATTTTTTAAAAATATTTTTCCGAAGACTATCCGTAAACGTGGATTTTTTAAAAATATTTTTCCAGGGCTATCAATAAACGTGGATTTTTTAAAAATATTTTCTCAAGGACTATCAATAAACGTGGATTTTTTAAAAATATTTTCCGAGCACTATCCGTAAACGTGGATTTTTTAAAAATATTTTTCCGAGGACTATCAATAAACGTGGATTTTTTATAAATATTTCCTCAAGGACTATCAATAAACGTGGATTTTTTAAAAATATTTTCTCAAGGACTATCAATAAACGTGGATTTTTTAAAAATATTTCCCAAGGACTAACAATAAACGTGGATTTTTTAAAAATATTTTCCCAAGGACTAACAACAAACGTGGATTTTTTAAAAATATTTTCTCAAGGACTATCAATAAACGTGGATTTTTTAAAAATATTTTCTCAAGGACTATCAATAAACGTGGATTTTTTAAAATATTTTCTCAAGGACTATCAATAAACGTGGATTTTTTAAAAATATTTTCTCAAGGACTATCAATCAACGTGGATTTTTTAAAAATATTTTCTCAAGGACTATCAATAAACGTGGATTTTTTAAAAATATTTTCTCAAGGACTATCAATAAACGTGGATTTTTTTAAAAATATTTTCTCAAGGACTATCAATAAACGTGGATTTTTTAAAAATATTTTCTCAAGGACTATCAATAAACGTGGATTGTTTAAAAATATTTTCTCAAGGACTATCAATAAACGTGGATTTTTTTAAAAATATTTTCTCAAGGACTATCAATAAACGTGGAGTTTTTAAAAATATTTTCTCCAGGACTATCAATAAACGTGGATTTTTTAAAAATGTTTTTTCCAGGGCTATCAATAAACGTGGATTTTTTAAAAATATTTTCTCAAGGACTATCAATAAACGTGGAGTTTTTAAAAATATTTTCTCGTGGATTTTTTAAAAATATTTTTTCAAGGACTTTATAAGAATGTGGATTTTTAAAAAATATTTTTAAGGACTTTACTAGGTCGCGGATTTTTAAAAAAATATTTTTAAGGACTTTAAAAGGTCGCAGATTTTTAAAAAAATATTTTTAAGGACTTTACAAGGTCACGGATTTTAAAAAAAATATTTTTTCAAGGACTTTATAAGAATGTGGATTTTTACAAAATATTTTTAAGGATTTTACAAGGTCGTGGATTTTTAAAAAAAATATTTCTTAAGGATATTGAAAGGACTTGAATTTTTTAAAAATATTTTTTGCAGTACCTAGAAAATACGTGGTTTTTAAAAATATTTTTTGAAGGACCTTGAAAGGACGTGATATTTTCTCAACACTTTTAAAGGACCGTAGAATGACGTGGACTTTTTAAAAATAATTTTTAAAGAACCTTTAGAGGACGTGAATTTTTTATAAATAATTTTTAAAGAACCTTTAGAGGAGGTGAATTTTTTAAAAATAATTTTTAAAGAACCTTTAGAGGACGTGAATTTTTAAATGTTTTTTAAGGACCTTACCAGGATGGGGATTGTTTTTTAATATATTAATATTTTTTCTTAATATTTTATAGAGGCCGTAAATACTTTAGGAAAATATTTTTCAAGGTCGTCGAATGGACTTGGATTTTTTTAAATACATTTTCCGAAAACCCTGGAACGACGTTAATTATTAAAACTATTTTTTCAAGAAGCTCAAGAATCTTTAAAGGACCTAGAAAGGACGTGGATTTTTGGAAGGATATGTTTAATTTATTTTAAAAATATTTTTGAAAGACCAGGAAAGGACGTGAATTGTTTTTATATCATTTTCAAGAACCTTACAAGGACGTGGATTTTTAAAAATATTTTTTGGATTACCTTGAGAGGACATGCTTTTTCAAATAATTTTGTGAAAGACCTTTTTTAAAAATATTTTCTCAAGGACTATCAATAAACGTGGAGTTTTTAAAAATATTTTCTCCAGGACTATCAATAAACGTGGATTTTTTAAAAATGTTTTTTCCAGGGCTATCAATAAACGTGGATTTTTTAAAAATATTTTCTCAAGGACTATCAATAAACGTGGAGTTTTTAAAAATATTTTCTCCAGGACTATCAATAAACGTGGATTTTTTAAAAATGTTTTTTCCAGGGCTATCAATAAACGTGGATTTTTTAAAAATATTTTCTCAAGGACTATCAATAAACGTGGATTTTTTAAAAATATTTTTTCAAGGACTATCAATAAACGTGGATTTTTTAAAAATATTTTCTCAAGGACTATCAATAAACGCGGATTTTTTAAAAATATTTTTTAAAAGGCTATCAATAAACGTGGATTTTTTAAAAATATTTTTTAAAAGGCTATCAATAAACGTGGATTTTTTAAGAATATTTTTTAAAAGGCTATCAACAAACGTGGATTTTTTAAAAATATTTTCTCAAGGACTATCAATAAACGGGGATTTTTTTAAAATAGCTTTTCAAGGGCCATCAATAAACGCGGATTTTTTTAAAAACATTTTCTTAAGGACTATCAATAAACGTGGATTTTTTAAAAATATTTTCTCAAGGACTATCAGTAAATGTGGGTTTTTTAAAAATATTTTTTTAGAGGACACCAATAAACGTGGATTTTCTAAAAATATTTTTTCAAGGACTATCAATAAACGTGGAATTTTTAAAAATATTTTTGGTTCATTGCACGTTAATTTTTACTTAAAAACACCCAACCCTCTATCAACCTGAATAAAAACTTAAAAATGAATCAAAAAAAAAAAGGAAAAAAGAATAATATTTTTTTCGATTTCAAATGTCAACTATAAAGCCAACAAATTTAATATTTCCCCACAAATTCAAATGCGTATTTGACTGGGGGGAGAATGTGAGTGTGTGTGTGTGTGTGTGTGTGTGTGTGTAAAACAGATTCATTCATTTCGTTTGCATTCAGTTTGCTGTTTTATGCAATTCCATAACACAATTAAATTTCCATTTAACTTTAGGAGACATTTAAAATTGTATTAAAGTTTTGCTTTGCTCTACGGTTCCCCCTATCCCTAGTCATGCAATGTGTGGTAATGTTTGCATCAACCCATATGTGGAGGTGGAAGGACCAAACGGGAAAGCATAAAAAACTCTGATACGTACAGAAAAAAAGTGATATTGAAGTGGTGGTTGTCGAAGGATATGTGATGTCGAAAATAAATATGAAAAGTTTTGCGGCAATGTGGATGGTTTTTTTAAACTTGGTTTCCAAGGATCTTCCAATAATAAAAATTTTGTTGAAAATATTTTTAAAGGCTAAGAAAGGACGAGGATTATTAAATATTTTTTTAAGGACCTTGAATGAACGGACATTTTTTGAAAATATTTTTCATTGACCTTGAAAGGACGTGGATTTAAAAAAAAAATATTTTTTCATGGACTAGATTTTTGGATTTTTAAAAAATATGTTTTCAAGGACCTCAAAAGGACGTGGATTTTAAAAAAATATATTTTCAAGGGCTTAAAAAGGATGTGGATTTTAAAATTATATTTTTTCAAGGACTGGTTTTTGTGGTTTTTGTTAAAAATATTATTTTCTTCAGACATTAAAGGACGTGGATTTCTAAACATATTTTTAAAAATGTTTTTAAAAGTCTTCAAATTGACATGGATTTTTTAAAAAATATTTTTTCAAGGACCTTGGAAGGGCGTGTTTTTTATTCAAGGACCTTCAAAGGACGTGGAGTTTTTAAAAATTTTCAAGAATCTCACTAGAATGCCGATCTTTTATATTTTTTTAGACCTCTACGACCCTTAAATTTGATTAAATATATTTTTATTTTCTTGAAAGACCGTGGATTTTTTCTTAAATACATAATTTTCAAGGACCTTGAAAGGACGTGGATTTTTTAAAAATATTTTTAAGGACTTTACAAGGACGTGGATTTTTAAAAAAATATTTTTAGGGATTTTAGAAGGACCTGGAATTTTTAAAATATTTTTTAAGGACTTTACAAGGACGTGGATTTTTTAAAAATATTTTTTAAGGACTTCACAAGGACATGGATTTTTTAAAAATATTTTTTAAGGACTTTACAAGGACGTGGATTTTTTAAAAATATTTTTTCAAGCACTTTATAAGAATGTGGATTTTTAAAAAAATATTTTTTCAATTATTTTACAAGGTCGCGGATTTTTAAAAAATATTTTTAAGGACTTTACAAGGTCGCGGAATTTTAAAAAAATATTTTTAAGGCCTTTAAAAGGTCGCAGATTTTTAAAAAAATATTTTTAAGGACTTTAAAAGGTCGCGGATTTTCAAAAAAATATTTTTAAGGACTTTACAAGGTCACGGATTTTAAAAAATATATTTTTTCAAGGACTTTATAAGAATGTGGATTTTTACAAAATATTTTTAAAGATTTTACAAGGTCGTGGATTTTTAAAAAAATATTTCTTAAAGATAGTGAAAGGACGTGGATTTTTTAAAAATATTTTTTGCAGTACCTAGAAAATACGTGGTTTTTAAAAATATTTTTTGAAGGACCTTGAAAGGACGTGATATTTTCTCAACACTTTTAAAGGACCGTAGAATGACGTGAACTTTTTAAAAATAATTTTTAAAGAATTTTTAGAGGACGTGGATTTTTTAAAAATAATTTTTAAAGAACCTTTTGAGGACGTGAATTTTTTAAAAATAATTTTTAAAGAACCTTTAGAGGACGTGAATTTTTTAAAAATAATTTTTAAAGAACCTTTAGAGGACGTGAATTTTTTAAATGTTTTTAAGGACCTTATTTTTAGGGATTTTAGAAGGACCTGGAATTTTTAAAATATTTTTTAAGGACTTTACAAGGACGTGGATTTTTTAAAAATATTTTTTAAGGACTTCACAAGGACGTGGATTTTTTAAAAATATTTTTTAATGACTTCACAAGGACGTGGATTTTTTAAAAATATTTTTTAAGGACTTCACAAGGACGTGGATTTTTTAAAAATATTTTTTAAGGACTTCACAGGGACGTGGATTTTTTTAAAAAAAAATTCTAAGGACTTTACAAGGACGTGGATTTTTTAAAAATATTTTTTCAAGCACTTTATAAGAATGTGGATTTTTAAAAAAATATTTTTTCAAGCACTTTATAAGAATGTGGATTTTTTAAAAATATTTTTTCAAGCACTTTATAAGAATGTGGATTTTTAAAAAAATATTTTTTCAAGCACTTTATAAGAATGTGGATTTTTTAAAAATATTTTTTCAAGCACTTTATAAGAATGTGGATTTTTAAAAAAATATTTTTTAAGGCCTTTAAAAGGTCGCAGATTTTTAAAAAAATATTTTTAAGGCCTTTAAAGGTCGCAGATTTTTAAAAAAATATTTTTAAGGACTTTACAAGGTCGCGGATTTTCAAAAAAATATTTTTAAGGACTTTACAAGGTCACGGATTTTAAAAAAATATATTTTTTCAATGACTTTATAAGAATGTGGATTTTAACAAAATATTTTTAAGGATTTTACAAGGTCGTGGATTTTTAAAAAAATATTTCTTAAGGATAGTGAAAGGACGTGGATTTTTTAAAAATATTTTTTGCAGTACCTAGAAAATACGTGGTTTTTAAAAATATTTTTTGAAGGACCTTGAAAGGACGTGATATTTTCTCAACACTTTTAAAGGACCGTAGAATGACGTGGACTTTTTAAAAATAATTTTTAAAGAATTTTTAGAGGACGTGGATTTTTTAAAAATAATTTTTAAAGAACCTTTAGAGGACATGAATTTTTTAAAAATAATTTTTAAATAACCTTTAGAGGACGTAAATTTTTTAAATGTTTTTTAAGGACCTTACAAAGATGGGGATTTTTTTAAAATTGTAATATTTTTTTTAAATATTTTATAGGGGCCGTAAATATTTTAAGAAAATATTTTTCAAGTTCTTGGAATGGATATATTTCTTTTAAATATATTTTCCGAAAACCCTGGAGCGACGTTGATTTTTTAAAAATAATTTTTCAAGAACCTCAAGAATCTTGAAAAGACCTAGAAAGAACGTGGATTTTTGGAAGGATGTTTTTTTAATAACTTTTGCAAGGAAAATACGTTAATTAATTTTAAAATTTTTTTTCAAGGACCTTGGAAGGACGTGGATTTTTTAAAAATATTTTTTCCAGGACTTTACAAGGACGTGGATTTTTTAAAAATATTTTTCCAAGAAGTTTACAAGGACGTGGATTTTTGAAAAATATTTTTTAAGAACTTTACAAGGACGTAGATTTTTTAAAAATATTTTAAGGACTTTATACGCACGTGTATTTTTTAAAAATATTTTTTCAAGTAGTTTACAAGGACGTGGATTTTTTAAAAAATATATTTTTAAGGATTTTACTAGGAGGTGAATTTTTTAAACATTTTTTTTTAAGGACTTTACAAGGAAGTGGCGGCATCTGAAAAAATATTTTTAAAAAATCTCTATTTATTGATGTACTCTGAAAAAATATTTTAAAAAAATAGATAGATGGCCAGTAAAAAAAATATTTTAACAACATCCACGTTGATAGACGGTCAGTGAAAAAATTATATAAAAAAACGTTTATGTAAGCTTTCAAGAAAAATTTTCAGAAAAATCTACCTTTAGGTAAGACCTTCTAAAAAATATTTCTTAAAAAACCCACATTTGATAAAAATCCTTGCAAAAAACAAAAAAATAAATAAAAATACACGTTTATTGAAAGTCCTTCCAAAAAAAATTAAAAATCCACGTTTATTGAAAGTCCTTGCAAAAAAAATTAAAAACCAACGTTTATTGAAAGTCCTTCCAAACAAAAAAATTAAAAAATCCTCGTTCATTGAAAGTCCTTTCAAAAAATATTTCTAAAAAATCCACGTTTTTTAATAGTTCTTCCAATTTTTTTTAAATTCTTCCAAAAATTATTTCTAAAAAATCCACGTTTTTTAATAGTTCTTCCAATTTTTTTTAAATTCTTCCAAAAATTATTTCTAAAAAATCCACGTTTTTTAATAGTTCTTCCAATTTTTTTAAATCCACGTTTCCAAATCCAAAATCCTTCCAAAAAATATTTTTTTAAAAAATCCACGTTTCCAAATTCAAAATCCTTCCAAAAAATATTTTTAAACAAATCCACGTTCCAAATCCATCCATATTTTAAAAAATTCCCGTTAATCGAAAGTCCTTCCAAAAATATTTTAAAAAATCTAATTTAATTGAAAGTCCTTCCAAAAATATATTGAAAAAAAACCGCGTTTATTTATGGGCCTTAAAAACATATTTTTAATAATCAACGTTTTTGTAAAATCTTCTAAAAAAACATTTCTAAAAAATGTACATTTATGTGAGGCCTTCTAGAAAATATTTTTAATGAATCCACGTTTATGTAAGGCAACTTAAAAATATTTTTAAAAAATCCCCGATTAATGATGTTCTCTGAAAAAAATAATTTTTAAAAAATTCACGATTAATGATGTTCTCTGAAAAAAATATTTTTAAAAAATCCCCGATTAATGATGTTCTCTGAAAAAAATATTTTTTAAAAAATCTGCGATTAATGATGTTCTCTGAAAAAAATATTTTTTAAAAAATCCACGATTGTTAATGTTCTCTAAAAAATATTTTTAAAAAATCCACGATTAATGATGTTTTCTGAAAAAAATAATTTTTAAAAAATCCACGATTAATGATGTTCTCTGAAAAAATAATCCACGATTAATGATGTCCTGTGAAAAAATAATTTTTAAAAAATCCACGATTGTTAATGTTCTCTGAAAATATTTTTAAAAAATCCACGATTGTTAATGTCCTCTGAAAAAATAATTTTTAAAAATTCCACAATTGTTAATGTCCTCCAAAGAATATTTTTAAAAATCCACGATCATTGATGTCCTTCAAAAAAATGTTTTTAACAAATCCATGTTTATTGACGGAATCTGAAAAAAAATCCACACTTATGTAAGGCCTTTTAAAAATATTTTCCAAAAATTGCATTAGCAGCTAGTCGACCCACCCTAGTTCACAGTGTTATAAATTTTAGCAATGAATTCTATGTCGAAGCCCACACATATTCAGATATACACCTTTTTGGTATATACTCATGCAAAAAGACATACCTACATATTTTACCATATACATATATGTATCCATATGCACACATCTCTATCCCGGATAGAGTGATATATAATCAGATTTTAAGGTTGAGTAATTTGACAGAACATTTGTCATATGGACTGAAAAATTTATTGGATACTAGACGAAGTGATTTTTTATTAACAACACAGCTGTAGGAGCGACCAGGAAATGCAGAAAAAAAAACGAGAATATTTCCCACAAAAAACCGAATGGAGCTGTTGAACAAAATTTTTGTCAAATGTCAGTATTCATTATAGGATTTTTTTTAATATTTTTTTTTTTTTTGGTTTTGCCAATAAATATGTTTGTGTGCAGGTTAGGTGGCCGGTGGTTAGTTTGGTGTGTAGCAAGGTGAAAAAATGAAATGGAATTTGTCAAAGAGAAATTAAGGGAATTTAAACAAATTTTAAAATATTTTTTCAAAGGACATAAAAAAATGGTGGATATTTTAAAAATATTTTCAGAAAGCCTTACATAAACGTGGATTTTTTTGAAATAATTTTTAAAAGGATATCAATAAACGTAGATTTTTAAAAAAATATATTTTTTAGAAGGCCTTACATAAACGTGGATTTTTAAAAATATTTTTTAGAAGGCTGTCAATAAACGTGGGTTTTTTAAAAATATTTTTTAGAAGGCTGTTAATAAACGTGGATTTTTTAAAAATATTTTTTAGAAGGCTGTCAATAAACGTCGATTTTTTAAAAATATTTTTTAGAAGGCTGTCAATAAACGTGGATTTTTTAAAAATATTTTTTAGAAGGCTGTCAATAAACGTGGATTTTTTAAAAATATTTTTTCAAGTCCTAACAATAAACGTGGATTTTTTAAAAATATTTTTTCAAGGCCTAACAATAAACGTAGATTTTTTAAAAATATTTTTTGAAATTCTATCAATAAACTTGGATTTTTTAAAAATATTTTTTGAAATTCTATCAATAAACGTGGATTTTTTAAAAATATTTTTTGAAATTCTATCAATAAACGTGGATTTTTTAAAAATATTTTTCGAAATTCTATCAATAAACGTGGATTTTTTAAAAATATTTTTTGAAATTCTATCAATAAACGTGGATTTTTTAAAAATATTTTTGAAATTCTATCAATAAACGTGGATTTTTTAAAAATATTTTTTGAAATTCTATCAATAAACGTGGATTTTTTAAAAATATTTTTTGAAATTCTATCAATAAACGTGGATTTTTAAAAATATTTTTTGAAATTCTATCAATAACGTGGATTTTTTAAAAATATTTTTGAAATTCTATCAATAAACGTGGATTTTTTAAAAATATTTTTTGAAATTCTATCAATAAACGTGGATTTTTTAAAATATTTTTTGAAATTCTATCAATAAACGTGGATTTTTAAAAATATTTTTTAAAAGGCTATCAATAAACGTGAATTTTTTAAAAATATTTTTTAAAAGGCTATCAATAAACGTGGATTTTTTAAAAATATTTTTTAAAAGGCTATCAATAAACGTGGATTTTTTAAAAATATTTTTTAAAAGGCTATCAATAAACGTGGATTTTTTAAAAATATTTTTTAAAAGGCTATCAATAAACGTGGATTTTTTAAAAATATTTTTTAAAAGGCTATCAATAAACGTGGATTTTTTAAAAAATATTTTTTAAAAGGCTATCAATAAACGTGGATTTTTTAAAAAATATTTTTAAAAGGCTATCAATAAACGTGGATTTTTTAAAAATATTTTTTAAAAGGCTATCAATAAACGTGGATTTTTTAAAAATAATTTTTAAAGTTCTATCAATAAACGTGGACTTTTTAAAAATATTTTTTGGAGGCTTATCATTAAATGTGGACTTTTTAAAAATATTTTTTGGAGGCTTATCATTAAACGTGGATTTTTTAAAAATAATTTTTAAAGTTCTATCAATAAACGTGGACTTTTTAAAAATATTTTTTGGAGGCTTATCATTAAACGTGGATTTTTTAAAAATATTTTTTGGAGGCTTATCATTAAACGTGGATTTTTTAAAAATATTTTTTAAAAACCTATCAATAAACGTGGATTTTTTAAAAATATTTTTTCATGGCCTATCAATAAACGTGTTTTTTTTAAATATTTTTTCATGGCCTATCAATAAACGTGTTTTTTTAAATATTTTTTTAAGAGGCTATCAATTAACTTGGATTTTTTAAAAATATTTTTTCATGGCCTATCAATAAACGTGTTTTTTTTTAAATATTTTTTTTTAAGAGGCTATCAATTAACTTGGATTTTTTAAAAATATTTTTTCATGGCCTATCAATAAACGTGTTTTTTTTAAATTTTTTTTAAGAGGCTATCAATTAACTTGGATTTTTTAAAAATATTTTTTAAAAGGCTTAATTGATAGCCTTGGATTTTTTAAAAATATTTTTTAAAAGGCTTAATTGATAGCCTTGGACTTTTTAAAAATATTTTTTGAGGGCCCTGCATAATTTTGGATTTTTTAAAAATATTTTTAGAGGGCCCTACATAATCTTGGATTTTTTTTAAATATTTTTTCACTAACCAGCTATCAACGTGGATTTTTTTTAAATATTTGTTGAAAACATGGATTTAAAAAATTATTTTAATATTTCCTTGTTGAGAAAATCTCCCAACTGCCATAGGGCAAACATGTGTTGCTCCTTGCCTAACCCGACAGAAAAAATGTTAATTCAAATACCTCTCTTAAACAAGCAAAGCCTCTCTTTCTCCTCCGCAGTAATCCTGGGACAACAAAACTATGACAATTAATCTTGCGGCTAGGATTTGTATTGAAATATACATTTCCCTGTTGCCATGAAACAGACCTCCTCCTACCTCTCCAGCATTCGTAGATTTTTTGTTGGAGGCCATGGAAATTTTGTGCCTTACTCCAGGCTTATGCTGGGCATATATCATTGGCCATGGTACCGTGGGGAAATTTGAGTGAATAAAACTAAGCTAAGCAAAAATCCAGCATTTTTTGTTCAAAACTCCATTTCAACGGCGGGACATAGAAAAAAATCTACCAAGCCCCTTCTCCTCATGGACAAAAAAAAAACTCCCATATGCAACTCTGTATCTGTGTTCGCTGCATAACCATGGATGTGTGTGTACATTTAAAAGTGTTCTAAAACCCGGCCAGAAAAAAGAAACGGAACATGGTTTAAACGTTTCTTTTTTTCCACAATTTTTTTGCAACTCTCCATGATTGGAAAAACCAAAAACTGTCATAACAACTGCAACAGCAGTCATGGGGAGTGGTGGCAGCAGGTTGGTGGGGAAGGGGAGAGTGGCAGTGGAGTGTAGACACAAATGCAGTTATCCTTGCCATATAAGCATTGTGTAAACTTACATATGTTTCCACACACACATGTTTATAGTTATACAACACTGATACACGGTTATGGTATTTGCACTGACGTGGATGTGGCGATATGTGTGTGTGAGTGATGGGTGCCTGTCTGTGTACAAAACTAGAGATTTGTATTCACTCCTGTTGCTTTGCTTTGGTTGGTTTTTTTTTTTTTCAGATCATCTTCATGGTTCGTACGTACCAAATACCCCTGAGTCAAGACCTGTGTTTGCCTTTACCCTTATTCTATTAACATTTAATAGGGGCTAAAAAAAGTGTGTCATTGCTGGCAAATAGTAAAAATATAAAAACATACAACAAATATTCAAGTTAATTAATAAACCCTCAAAAAATATTTTTAAAAAATCCACGTTTATTGTTAAGCCTTGAAAAAATATTTTAAAAAAATCCACGTTTATTGTTAAGCCTTGAAAAAATATTTAAAAAAAATCCACGTTTATTGTTAAGCCTTGAAAAAATATTTTCAAAAAAATCCACGTTTATTGTTAAGCCTTGAAAAAATATTTTTAAAAAATCCACGTTTATTGTTAAGCCTTGAGAAAATAATTTTTAAAAAATGCATGTTTACTTATGGCCTTAGAAAAAATATTTTTTTCAAAAATCCACGTTTATAGAAAGTCCTTGAAAAAATATTTTTTTCAAAAATCCACGTTTATAGAAAGTCCTTGAAAAAATATTTTTTTCAAAAATCCACGTTTATAGAAAGTCCTTGAAAAAA